>NC_143585.1:82006616-82310812 GCF_048544385.1 Mastigoproctus giganteus
TTATGCAAATGCGTACCGCAGAAAATTTGCAAATTGCATTTAAATCAGTAGGAATAATAGCTAACATTACTAGTTCTATATTGGAATCGAAAAAATTTATAAACAAATCATTAGTCTTAACTTGGCATTTCTAAAATCAATTTGCAATTCAGCATATTATTGGAGTCAACGTAAACAAGATGTGTTTGCCATGATTCGTCAATTAGGAAAACCTACAACGTTCTTGACATTGAGTGCGTGTGAACCAACATGGCCCATATTACTACGTATGTTATACAAATTCAGATATAAATGAGAAATTACAACTAATGAAGTTATGGATCTACCTTACATGGAAAGAGCTACACTAATAAATTAAGACCCTGTAACGTGTGCCATATACTTTAATAAAATTGTTGAGGGTATACTCAATTTTAAAATTGAAAACCTATAGTCCTTTTGGGAAATATTATGTTGTGAATTTCTTTAAATGCATTGAATTTGAACATCGAGGAAGTCCACATGCACATATATTATTATGGATGAACAATGCACCCTATGCACCATTAGAAGAAAAATAAATTAATTTATTACTCTTAAATTAGTGATGGAAATGTATAATTGCTTTTGTAATGTATTAAATATTCATGATGCATATGTTACTTGTGTCTTCACGGGCAAGCCGCTGTGGCAATCGATGGTACAACAGTGCATTCTGCTTTCCATATATATCTCTAAAATAATCTTCAACTTGGTAATGAAATTCTTCAACAATATAGAACTGCATTTCAATACATATGTACTATTATAATCGATGAAGTTAGTATGATTAGTGCAGAACTATTATCGATTATAGATATGTGTTTAAAGCAGATAACTGGTGTTCATGAAATATCATTTTGAGGTATGAATATATACTTCATTGGAGATTTACGGCAATTGCCTTCAGTGCGTGCTACACCTATATATAAATGCCTGAAGAACTCATTGATTGCTCCAGAATTATGGCATTCACTACAATTTCATGAATTAGATAAGTTGTTCGACAGTCTGATAGTACATGTTCTAAAATTCTTACAAAAATAGGCAATGGAGAAGCATTATTACCAGAACTTAAAATTATAGAATCGAGATTTATGTCCGCAAGGGATTCGACTATTTTTAAGAAATAGTGATGTAAACACCTATAATATAAATGCTTTAGTTGCAGATGAAACCCATGAAGGGGTTGCACAAGATTTATACCACGGATATCATTCTGAAGAACAATTAGCAAGTATGCGAAATAAAATTCATAAAATGTCAGTGTCTGAAACTGCAGGACTTCCATACATTCTACCATTATTGAAAGGAAAACTGTATGTGATTACTACAAATATAGATGTGGTCAATGGATTGGTAAATGGTGCAATCGGTACTTTAGTATATTTAGAATTTGAGGACGACGAAACAGTTAAACAAGTATGGATGAAATTTCCTGAGTCAAAAATAGGACATAACCTTCAATCTCATTATAAACAATATGTGAAAGATGAACATTTAACTAGTCAATCTGTATCTATTATAACACGATCAACTATGATTCCATTCAAGAACAATAGGAAATTAACATGTAGACGTACACAATTTCCTTTAGTATGTGCTTGTGCTTTGATTATACATAACAAAGTTGTATATAATTATGAGAAAGATCATCAACAGCAACTTGTATATGTGGCGTTATCTTGAGTGACCTTATTGCAAGGTTTATATATTACAAATCCCCACAACGATTTCACATTTCGCATGGCAAAGCTACTAGTAATATAGAACTTCGTGCTGAACTAGATCACTTGAAAAATAATAAGCTACCATCTCTACAGGACGAACTGCAAGATTTCATACAAAATGAAATATCTATATCATCAATGAACGTACAAAGTTTATGGGCCCATGTTCGAGATATCAAAATGGACACAATCTTACAGCAATCCAAAATATTGACATTAAGTGAAACGTGGTTGGATAATGATGAACATATATTGCTTAAACCATTCCAATGTGTGACTCAATTTAAAAGGTCGGATGTTCGTAGTGGAAGTGTTGTGATATATCAACGTGAAGGTTCAACTATCATCAGTACACCACATATCTTTGCACAACATAATAGCAATGCAACAGCGGTATCAGATGAAATTGGAGACATTTGTGGATCTTTGTGCAAATTCAATAGTGAATCTATTTTCATCGTTGCCATATACATCACTCCAGGGATGTCATTAGATATAACTCAAAAATTCATAAACAAGAATTTGATGACATATTCCATTAAAGGTGCAAAATTATTGGAAGTGCCACTGGATCGTATACCTATAGTTCTCGTTGGTGATTTCAATCTAGAATTAAATTCTGAGGCTGAAAAGAAGTTTTGTAAATTTATGAAAGATGTTTTCAATTTAGATATTAAGTCAAATACTTTAGTAAATACTACACATAATGGAACGACAATCGATGGAGTATTCACTCGGGAATTAAAATCATTTGAGTGTCAAAATTATATATCTTATTTCAGTTACCATAGACCAATAATTTTAGTGTTATTATAATATATTTTATACGAATTATTTCACGGTACACTAGTACAATGAAATAATTTTTTCAATAAAAATAATGCAGCAATACTTTTATTTATTTTACTGTACCAGTTTCATAATGAGTTCCTGCAGTAAAGACATTTTTTAAGCTGCCGCTGTGACATTATCAGTGACACTATCTGTCTCAGAGTAGAGTGGCAGCAACTCATTATATACCTGGTACATAATTTTTTTATTTTATTTTAAGATTTTTTTTGACTATTTATTAAATAATCTTTAAAAAAACCCTAATTTTTAATGTAAAAATGAAGTATAACATGTAAGAAATACCTATTTTATGTGTCGTTGGGGAACAAATTACAGGAAATCAATGTATTATTGGTTTCAACTTACAATATTTTCAACATACAATGGGTTTTGTGGAACGAATTACCATCAGATGTTGTGGCCCCCCACTGTATATGGTTATGTATGGGGGGAGGGGAGGTTTCAAAAAGTTTTGTATTCACCCAGAAGTAGTTGTGATAGAAATATGAATTTTTTTTTTGTTTGATACCTTGAAATCTCTATAATAACCACACAAATTTTGGTTTTGATGTGACAGTTAATTTTTTTCCCTTCTTTGTTTTTCCCTGAATGACGTGAAGCATCATGGAAAAGTGGAATACAGATCGGTGATTCAGTTCCTCTTTCTGCTAGGGAAAACACCCAAAACAATCCACAAAAAAATGGTTGCTGTTTATGGAGAAGACTGCCAGGTTATGGTGTTGTTGCACATTGGTACAAACAATTCAAATTGTGGAAGAACCTTAATGCATGATGAAGAAATCCCAGGACACCCAGCAACTGCTGTAATTTCAGGATTAATGCCACAAAAATTGTGGCATTAATCCTGAAAGTTCTTTAACACCCTATTACTGTTAAAGAACTAGTTGTAGAGATCCAAATTAGTGCAGGGTCTGCAGAGAATATCATTCATCAACAGTTGCATATGAGTAAAGTGTCTGCTAGAATGTTTCCCAGACTTCTGACCCCTTACCCGAAGAAGGAAAGGGCACAATGTACACATTGTGCCCTTTGTAACCTTGACAAATGCAAAGTACTGCATATGGGTAGAAGTAACCCCAGAGAAACGTACCAACTGTGTGGTACTACATTTAAGGTGGTAGAAAATGAAAAAGACCTGGGAGTAATTGTGCAGTCAGATATGAAGTTTTCTGAGCAGTGCAGACAGGCTGCTAGGGCGGGTCATGGGGTTTTGTCAATGATGTATAGGAATTTTGCTAGCAGGGAAAAGGAGGTGATTGTCCCTCTGTATAAGGCAATGGTCAGGCCACGCCTTGAGTACTGCGTACAGGTCTGGAGGCCTCATTTTAGGAAGGATGTAGATTTGCTTGAGCGTGTACAGAGAAGAGCAACACGATTGGTGAGGGGAATGAAGGGATTCTTTTACCAAGAGAGGCTTAAGTTCTGCAAATTGCAGTGGCTGGAGACTAGGCACCTGCATGGTGATCTGATTGAGGTCTATAAGGCCTTGAATGGGTTGAGCACGCTGAATTCTGATGGGATCCTTCCACTTGTTCAGATTACCAACCTACGGGGACATAAGTTCAAATTAAGAAAGGACAGATGTAGAATAGATGTGCGGAAATTTGCCTTTAGCCAGCGGGTGGTTAATTGCTGGAACAAACTTCCATCTGTCGTTGTGGAAGTTGATAGGTTAAATAAATTTAAGGAGGAACTGGACAGGCATTTGGAGGGAATGGTGTGATTTTTTTTTTTTTTTTTTGGCTGATGCTGCATAAGCTCCTACACTTGCTTTCTTGCATCATGTGCCACTACTACTACTACTACTACATGAAATGTGGTTGATGTCCTAGGAATAGCTAGGAGGTTTTTTCATGGCTAGTCACCATGGATGAAACTTGGATCCATCACTATGATCCCGAAACTAAACAAATGTCAAAACAGTGGAAGCATGCAGAATCAAACACCACCACCACCCCCAAAAAGTCAAAGGTGCAACCAAGTACTGGCAAGGTGATGCTATCAGTTTTATGGGATCAGCATGGTGTAATACTAACAGATTACCTTCAAAAGGGCTGCACTATGACAATGCAGTATTATTCCAATCCTCATAGAGCTGCTATAAAAAAAAAAAGATGGGGAACTGTCAAAAAGTGTGCCTGCTTTACAATAATGTCCCTGCACATTCCTCACATGCTGCAGTGAGATGTGCCGACAAATGCGGGTTTGAAATATTGCTGCATCCTACTTATTCCCTGGACCTTGCACCCTTGGATATATTGCTCTTTCCTGTCTTGAAGTCCTTTCTTCATGGAAAGCACTCTAATGCTGCTGAGTCGTGGTTTGAAGGACAGTCAAAGAACTTCTGCAAAACTTACCTGCAGTAGGTATTGAGAGGTTGAAAAAAAGTGCCATTTTGTTTGGTGACTATGTTGAAAATGTGTAATACATAGTGTTTGTTTCAACCTTCTATTACAACTACTTTTAGGCAAATACAAACCTTTTTTTGAACCCCCTCCCTCATATTCACCATAGACATCATTTGAGTTTTATTCAATGAGAAAAGCCTGAAATTTCTAGGAAATAAACATGCTAAATGAAAATTGTTGTGGACAATAATTCTGTACACTACTAACCATATTCAGTGTTTCAACCTAAATGGATGGCCAAACAATTGAAGTACTCCACATCAAAAACTGCAGAGAACAGACATTAAAGTACACAATTGATTTAGTTAACTTCAGAAACTTCTAATGAGCACAAATAACATGATAAATTCACATTTGTGGGAAACAGAAATTACTTCCCTTCCTTCACTTTCTCAGTGAAGGATGGGAACAAGTATCTGAGTCTGGAGGAGGTGTGCACACGTGGGGAGAAAGCTACTGATATTCTTGGCTGACTTCCACGGATAATGGAACAATGCAAACAATGACTTTTTGCTTCCTTTGCTACCTGTGGCATTACTTAGAAGATTAGCAATATTTCCAACCAGAAATAAGTCTTTGAAAGATTTCCAGTCACAATTACTGTTGATCTGAACAGCGATGTATGTGATGAAGGAAGAGGAATTGGAGCTGTCATCTTGAGAAAACTGGGGCTGCAGTTGCCTACAGGTTGTGGAAAGCATCTGGTATTGGTATTTCACAAGGATCATAAAAAACCATCTCTGCTTTTAAATCTCCCTTTGCAGTAATGCAGTGAGCAACAGCCCACACTTGTATATTTTCTGCTCCATCTAGTTCATCTTAAGTTCAATTAATTTCCAAGTAAAATTATTTATTTAAAACAAGAACCTAAAAATAATAATAAAATACCTTTTTGTTGAAGTACTTTCCTTTCTTGAAATTTGCATCAATAAAACGAACCCGAAGTTCAGATGTAACCCATTGAGAATCTCTCTTTTTCTCTAAATGCTTTCTGTAACAAATAAGATGCAAAATTTCTTCTCAAAAACTAATTGGGAAAGGATTATATTTGCTTTATATAAATAGGATATGAATGAAACGTGATCATCAGGGATACACTTTCCCTCAACATATTGAACACAAAATTGAAAACATATGGCTTCCAGATTAGACATTCAAAAATTCACTTCTAGCCAGAGGGTGATTTATGTTTCGAACAAGCTTATATCTGATAGTGTAGGTAGTTTGAATAAATTTAAGGAAGAATTAGACAAATTTTTAGATAGATGGATGGAGTGGGTAATTTTTTTTTTTTTTTTTTTTTTTGGCTGATGATAAGCTTGCTTCCTTGCATTATTGGCCATTACTAATACATCTCTCAAGATTACACTACGGTACAGGTAGTGAGACCTGTACAGAGTAGTCTTGACTTACACACTGGGTGTCATGATGGACACATCCAGTAACATCAATTAATTAAAATGGGGTGAAATTGTTAGTGCATATGCATGCTTTGCATCCAGGATTAAAATAACAATAAACACAGGCATTTGCTGCTTTTTAAAAAATGTTGTTCATGACCTATAAACAGCAGTTACCAAGAGTAGTGGTGTGGCAGTGGCAAATTAAAAACAGGCCAAAAGAAGCTTCTCAATAACAGATAAACAATAGACTTTTACTCTTGGATTGCTGAATAGCATCATTAGGCTTTAGAATAAAATGCCAATTACTGATTTTCATCTTTATATAACATGCTTAAATTGCAAGTACAGTATTATATTTTGGAAGTGAAATAAAATCTTGTGCCTTACGTAAACTAAAGGACTTGTACTAGTGTTAGGGTTTGTACAGCACAGAAGTCTAAATCAGTCTAAGCTAAATAACAAAAAGACATATGTGAAATCTATTAGTATTGTTTGTTTACATTTTGGAATGTTCCTGTTTTTTCAGTGACCTCATTCCTACCTTTGCTTTCTGACTACTTGCTCACTCAAGTCAAATTTCAGTAATCCTCCAAAAATCAGCTCTATGGCTGATTTTTGCAATGCTGTTTGTTCTATTATTATTAATGTAGTAAATAAATAAATTATTGTTTTTGTGTAGAACAATGGAATGTAAAAAAAAATGCCCAAACAGCAGAGTAAAAAATTATTAAAATACAGTCAGTCCTCGTATAACACGTGTTTACATTACACGAATTCGATCATACACAATTTATAAACAGGGGAACAACATCTTATATAACACGAACCAAATTCACTTATGCAAGATTCGCCTTTGTGTTTACAAGAAATGGCAGTCGAACGCAGAATCACCCCAACCGAATGCAACACGATAGGAATGAAGAGAAGATTTTGAAAATGTATTTGTTTTTTCTATCAGTGAAGGGGAAACACATTTCACCATAATAATGTAAAAACCAACACAATTCCAGCAATTGGTACAATCGCAAATGCAATTAGATCGAGTTTACTACCAGTTTATAACAGATTCCACTAGTAGAAACGCAACTGGAAATTGTTTTATGGTAGTAACCCCTAGAAATGTGCTTTAGTAAAATGTGAGGTGTTAATAGTGTATCTCTGCCTTTACAGTGTTGTTCCTTCAGTTGCTACACATGTGCAGCTTTGTTTATGCGTGCTTCCTCGTTTTGTAATTGTGCTTTATTCCCTAAAAATGAGTAAAATACTTAATTAAAAGGTGTGAAAAGGAAGCGTCCTGGCGAAGACACTGCAGATTCAGAGAGAGAGAGAAAAAAAAGCAATATTGATAAACAGAGGCGGACTGGGTCAAAAATTCTTACCCGGGGAAATTTACAGTGGCCTCATACTATGGTTTATGACCAAAATCACACTGGCCCACCGGGGTTTCCCCCGGTAAATCTTATGGCCAGTCTGCCTCTGTCGATAGAGAAAAAATATGAAATTGTGAAACGCTTTGAGCGAAATGAAAGACCATGTAATATTGCACGTGCTACAGGCCTAAATGAGGCAACACTGAGAATTACAAAGAATGCAGAGAAAATAAAAATACCTTTCATAGTAGGAATAACTCAAAGTGTAATTAAAATCCATTAGATTAAGACACAAAGAATTGGAAGAGATGGAACGGCTGTCATCCGTTTGGATAGAAAATCAAACAAAAAACAAGTTTGCTTACGATAGAAGCAAAAGCATTAGCAATATTTTATTACGTAATAGTTGTACTAAAATACTTACGTATTTTATTACGATTATTTATTGTGTTTGGTAATGTTTTGGTTACAAATGTGTGTTCAATCTTGGGTGGTCGGCACCTAACCCTATTTTTCCCATAGGACCTGTTGTTTATATTGCACGATTTTGCATTGCACGAGGGTTTCTAGGAACACAACTATTGTGCTATACGAGGACTGACTGTATTAAAAAATTAATTTTTCTAAAGAGGCACTTTACCAACAATAATAAGATAATAAAAAATTCTCCTCCTCATGTCTGTTAATCCAACTTTCATGAACATTACAAAATGATTACTTCAAAGCATAATTTGCAATTATTAAGCATCTATTCTGGGCAAGTATTCAGATGCCTGCCCAGTCCAGTCAGTTGCCGATATACATGTGGCAATAAATCTGGGGCTGTGTTGAGTGCAGCCCAGGGATGGGATGCCGGGGCGTGCAGGAGGTCCAGGGTTGGAGATCTTTTTCTCAAGAATGAGAAAAAGATCTCATGCAGCTATTATAAGAACTCCATTATTTTCAGCTAGACGAGATCTTGAACCCGACTTTTACAATTCTTAATTCTCTTCTGTCTGTTCGACAATGAAAATATATTAACAGATGGTTTTGTGACTATAAATGAATCATTTGAAGCCAAGGAAGATATTCTTAGAAGAAATAGTTTGTTGGAATAGTAGAATTAGACAAAGTTTTAACTAATGCCATTAACTATTTGAATGCTATAATGGAAGGTGATGACAAGATAGAAGATCTACCTGTTGAAAACTTTGAGGTTCCAGAAAACCAGGCATATAATGTAAGAATGGACATTGAAAAAAAAAAAAAAAAAAAAAAAATGTAAAAATGCCAATTTTGGTCAAAAAGAGTTATTAAAACATATATTTGCTTATAAGAGCTGAGAGAGAAAATGAAAACTAAGAGACTTTTTATTACAGGCAGAGCTAGAACCGGTAAAACATTTACCTTGAAAATGATCTGAGAAATGGTACAAAAAAAGTTACCTTTGGTCTAATTCAGATGCCATATTTGTCAAGGTTACTGCACATACAGGAGTCGTAGCTTTGTTAGTTAATTGTAAAATGGTCCGATGCCTACAGGTGGTACATAAACAGAAAATAAAAAGCTAAATGCTCCATTCCCTCTTAAAGATGCCAATTGAAAAATAATAGATGATCTGCAGGTTTTGCAGTCTTGTATGGTGAGTTTCTTGAAAAACCCAGAGGAAGAGGGCACTCAATTAAATTTATTAGCAAAGATGAGATTTCTATAGTTTCATATAAAATATTCACACAGACAGATATGAGATTGAAGCACCTTAAAAATTCTAATGAGTTATTTGGAGGTTTAATCACCTTGTTGATGAATATAATAATTGTGTATTAGATTATCATAAAATATGCAAAAAAAAAAGTGCCTACATTTATAATTAATGCTAAAGATGAGGTAACCCTTAAAGATGAAACCAAGAAGAAGAAAAAAGTAAAGATAAATGAAGATGATGATGAAGACTGTTCTCATCTAAACCTACAAAAATCATTGAAATCATCAAAGATAAGTTTTTAGGGTAATACTTAGTAAGTTTTTTTTTTTTTTTTTTTATGAAAACCCCAAACACGAGAGGTATTAGAACCTATAGTACTTAGTACCGTGCTTGGGTTGGAGGGGCGCCTCCGTAGCCAGGTGGGAAGGAGCAGCAGTGCGTAACACACGCTTCTTGATTAGACCGGGGTTCGAGCCCGTCACCACCAAATACGGAGGATGCGGAAAGGTCATTCAGGGAATAACCACCGCATATCCCGGAGCAATATGGCCTTAGTTGCTAATGCTCCTAAAAAAACCAAATAACTAACTAACTGGGTTGGAGGTTGAGAGGATGAAAGAAGATATTTGTTGACATTAGATTTAAACTTCTGTAGACTGTAATTTTCAGGAAATAAGTATGAAGGAAGGTTGTTCCAGAAAACGGCAGTTGAATGAATAAAAAAGGAAGATGAAAAGTTGGTTCTGTGAGTTTGAAGTTGACCAGTAAATGGATGTTGGCTGGTGGCGGCAGGTGTTTGGACTATTCTGAAAGAAAGAGGGGAATTATAGACGCCAATTCAGAAGAACAGTGCCCATGAAAGTATCTGTAGAAAAGGCATGCAGCAGAAACAACATTACGTCTACGAGCCAAGTGGAGAGACTCTGTTAGAGAGGAGTCCTTAATTAACCTAACTGTCCTCTTCTGAATGGATTCTAGAAGCCTGAGAGATGTTTTGGGGGTACCACACCAGATGTGGGAACAATATTCCATGGTAGGGCAGATTTGCGATTTGTACAGAGTGAACAGCTGTTTCGAAGAAAAGTAACGCCAAGAACAAAAGAGAAAATCAAGTTTTTTAGATGCAGAGGAAGCAATATTTGTAATGTGCTTGTGCCAAGAGAGATTAGAAGTCAGTGTAATCCCCAAAAGAGATATATCATTTTGCCTAGAAATTGGAGTGTCACCAAAGATAAGCATAGGAGCAGAAGAATTCTTTTTGCGAGATATAAGACAAGACTCAGTTTTAGAAGATTGAAATCAACTAAGTTGTCTTTGTCCCACTGGAGAATTACCTGGAGATCGGCATTCAAGGAATTGGTAGTGGATATTCAAGAAGTTGAAGCTGATTGAACAGGGCAAGGTTTCTCAAAATGGAAAGTGGAATGCAATGTGCTATCATCAGCAAAACTATGGATAGGATTTCCAGTCAATGGAAGAAGGTCATTAATATACAAGAGGAAAAGAGTGGGGGAAAGAACTGAACCTTGGGGGACACCAGCATTAGGGGAGAAGTTAAAGACAGGAGCCATCTACTATCACCCTCAGTGAGCGATCACAGAGAAAACTGGATAGCCAATTACAAAAAACAGTTGGCAAACTATAAGATGGAAGCTTCGTTAGAAGACCTTTATGCCAGATACGATCAAAAGCCTTTGAGAAGTCAAGAGCAACTGCTTGTGTTTCAGCATACTTTTCCATTGAATTTTTCATAAAAGAGTAACATAAGCCAGAATATCACCAGTGGATCGACAATGATGGAATCCATACAGGAGATCATTGATCAGACGGAAGGTTTCTAGGTAGTTTAAAAGTTGGTGGTTAATTGATTTCTTCATTACTTTGGAAAGAGTAGAAGTAATTGCAATAGAATGATAATTGGATGGGAGGGATTTACACCTTTTGAATTAGAAAGTGAAAAAAGGCAGCAAAGAACAAGAGTAGGTTCAGGAGCACAGGTTTTGAGAACAAGTGGAGAATTACCATCAGGACCTGGAGCTTTCTTTGCATCAGGATTCGTCAAAATCCTTCTGAAATCATTTTGATGGAAGACCACAGGAGGCATTGAATGGGGTGGCTGGGAATGGTGGGAGGTGTTTTACTAAGTTCATTAATATGAGTTGGAATAAAAATGAGATGTTAGCAAGTCAGCTTTATCCTTGGCTGAAGTGACAACAGAACCATCTGGTTTGACAGAGGTGGGAGCAGAGATGGGCAAAAGTTGCAGCCAATAGCTTTGGCAAGAGACCAGAATGCTCGGCTACCATTAGAGCAAGAAGCGAATTTTCTACCCTTAGTCTGTTCAAAATCTAGTTTGGACTGATTAATAACTGCTTTACAATTGTTGCGAGCTTTGGTGTAGGCAGAAAATGAAACTGAAGACTTGGAAACAAGCCAATTACGATATGCAACGTTCTTCTCTTGAACAGCCTTAGCACATTTCTTGGAAAACCAAGGTTTAGATAAAGGACGAAATTTTAAAGTGGAGGGTAGAATAAAGGATTCCATTCCTACAAGAATAATTTCACTGACACGATCTGAGCAAACGTTGACATCAGAAGTTTTGAAACAGTAATCCGACCAAGGAAAAGAAATCTGGCAGGTCATCCCATTTTGCATTCTTGCAATGCCAAACAATGAGAGGTTGGGAATAGCCATGAGATATTGGCTCCATTGGAGAAGAGACAATCACCAAGTTGTGATCTGAGGTGCCTAAAGGACCACTCACTTTGACCACGTATTTAGAAGGGTTGTTTGTGAGAAAAAAGATCAACCTTGCTGTATGGCTGTATGGTTAGGATTGTCCGGTATCCTTGTAGGTAAATGAACAATCTGTGCAAGGTCATTAGTAATTGCAAAAGCCTCAGCATCTCGACCAGCTGGGTCGGTGTGACTAGAAAACGGAAGCCAGCTGGGTCATTGTGACTAGAAAATGGAAGCCAGCTGGAGTTGTGAACATTAAAATCTCCAAGGAAAATTACCTCACTGTTAGGAAAGTTGGACTGGAGAAAGTCAAGTTGCAAAGAGAGGAAGTCAAAGAGCTCCAAGTGATTAGTGGAGTTGGGAGAATGGTAGAGACAACAGATGAATTTGACACAATGAGGTACAGAGATTTTAAGCGAAAAGAGGAGATTCTAAATTATCAAGTCTCTGACAGGGAATATCAGAATGGACATATGCACAAGTAGCACCTTTGAGGCAAAAGGAATCATACATCGAATAATTTGGGCAACTGAGATGAGCAGCAGTTGAATCAACCGATAACTGAGATTCTGTCAGAAAAAGTACATGGGGTTTGGCAGACTGCAAGTGGAAATGGACGTCGTTGAAATTAGAATTGAGACCACATATATTTGTGAAATGAACTAGGAAGTGTTTGGGAGGTTTAGATCTTTTCGCAGATAAGCTTACTCTATTAGTTTGACAATTCATGGTGTATTCAATAGTAAGAAAAAGTGAGGGGACATGCTGTATGAATTAATGAAATTTTTGAATATGGCGTACACATGGTAAGAATGTATCCAGATCCTTGACATAATGTGGCCTCAACAATGCCCCCCCATCCCCTCATACACACTACTTGGACTCCCTCCAGTCACTATCTGGCAGAGTAGAGGTAGCAAGATTATACACTAGCTGATCTGGAAGCTTCCTAAAGAGTTACCAATAGGTTCAGTCCGCTGTACTAACTTGTGGCTGGCCTGCGAATGCTATTTTAGAGCTATACCCTCAAAATGTAATGAAGATTGGATCTCACCATGATGTTCATCATAACCTCAAAAGTCATCAGTCATACTGCGTGATGGAAGAGGTGGGAAAGGGTTGACCGGAATGTGAATGTTGTAAAGGGATTGATAAATGGTAACACTGGCACAAAAGAGATAAAATGTAATATTAGACAAAAAAATGCAACTTGATCCCCATTCAATGCCTAATATTGAAATTGAATTTGATAATGGAATTGGCACTCATAATTGAACCTATAATAACTGTTCAATCTGATGCCATTAGAAATTCTGGCACTGTATCATGGTATATGAATCTAATTACACATTGTTGGGAAATAACAATTCATAAGTTGCAAGATACCACCATTGATAAAGCTGTTATTAATTTAGATCGATCACTATTTGCTAGAGGTCAAGCATAAGTAGCATTAAGTTGAGATAGATCTATGGAAGAAATATATTTTGCATATTTATATGGGATATATAAGATATAAAATAATAAAGTTATTAATGTATTACAAAAAATATTACACAAATAATTAAAATATGAGAATAGTTTAATCATGATCTGTAAAATATTATCTCTGGTCTTAAATAATTATTGACATTTCTTTGAAATATAAGTTTTATTAAATATTGATTTAACTTTATTAATATTTTATATTTACAGGTTTAAACATGGAAATTTGCTGCTACAAGATCAACTTAAGTGGATTTAATGGATAAAAATATCTCAGATTAAATATAAATATCAATATGTTCACTTTATTTATTAATTATTATTATAATTAAATAAATTAGATTTACTGATTTGTTAATTTTTAATATATTCTAATCATTTTGCTATGGCATGCTTAATCAAGTAATGCAATGCATTGTTAGAAAGTTGCAAAATACAAATATTATATTTCCCAAAGCATGGCATACTACTTTTTTATCTCATATATATATATAATTTATAATGATAATAATTTTAATTTAAACTTTAATAATTATAATTTTGATATTATATATATAACAATAATAATAAACCATATAACAAATAATAACAAAAAACAAAACTTATTTCATAACTTTTTAGTGTGGAATTTATGTTATTATAATAATTTAATTTATAAAAATTATTTTATTAATTTTGGGTGCAATCTTTGTATAGGCTATAAAAACAGTATATTTTAGGCTCAAAAAACTAGTTTTTTTGAGTTTTTGAGCCTATTATCTTGTTTTAAAGATTTTTAAATTTGGATTCACGTGTATCCAATAAGTTAAAATGGAAAAGAATATTCCATTTAACATGAAACATAAAACAGAAAAGAATTTTTCTGTTCTTTCTAATGAACAAAACTTCAGAACAAGAAAAAGGTGCTGAAGTGTCAGTTTTAATGAGTCTACTTAACTACATGGAGCAGCATAGTATACTATGCTGCTCTCACTGACAAGATGATGCACCCAAATTTACATAATTTTGGTACCCAATTTAATTAATTTAACTACTTTGGTAGATGGCTAAGTTAAAATGATGCTTTTGCACTAGCCATATGCTAGTCATTCTACCTTGTAGCATGAGGCCTTTGCCCTTAAATATTTTATAGTCTATATCACTGCACATCATCAGGTATCTCTCATATTGTGAAGTTATACTTCATAACTGGGTTTTCACTATTGCAACACCATGGTACCTGCCCACCCACCAAGGAGAAGCCAACAAGCTTTGAAACGGTGCCGCCTGGGTGGTGGTATCCACTGAGAATAAGTAACAGTAGTCTTCTCCACTGGTGAAGTGTTACTTATTCGAGGTAGTACAATACCATGGCAACTCGTGAAGGCATTCACAATATGACATATAACCAAAATGATGCCAATTTAATTAATTAATTTAACTACTTTGGTAGATGGCTACGTTAAAATGATGCTTTTGCACTAACCATACGTTAGTCATTCTACCTCGTAGCATGAGGCCTTTGCTCTTAAATATTTTATAGAAGAGACAAAACTATTTAATAAAATAATCAATCATTTTCTTTAAATATAAAGTAAAAACTGCTCATTGTAAGGTTTAGGGTTCCCTCTTTATGAACAGATCAGAAACATTATGTTTTCTATATGCTAAAGTTAACCCAATAGTTGTGGATCATAACATAGGTGACCCTCTAAAATAACAATTCTGCATTAACTGTGAGTTAATGACTAAAAATTAGAAATTTTTTCAACCTTCATAATTATTAGAATTACTAATTCTAATTAGCATTAGCCATATAGTGCAAGGACGTCACATGATTTTGCTGCACCAGACAAAAATTAAATAATAATAACAAATATTTTATAGTCTAATAACAAATATATAAATATTTATATACTATATACTGCATAGGTATATAAATACAGTCTTACTGTGAATGCAAGATGCTAAAATCAACAGAGTTAAACTTGCAGCACAGGATGCCACATAACATTAATGTGACATTAACTGCACTGAAGATCTCTAGGCTGACAAATGGTGAAGTGATATCCATAAATGGAAGTGAACTAGTGCTGAAACCATCTTGAAATGATTTAGAAAACCTCCAAAGTTGACAATGCTCACAGCACAACACAGACAGACTCTCAGTGAGATGATTGGTACATAGGTCAGCACTGATAGACCAATGGAATGCTGTTTTTTGGAGTGATGAGTCATGATACATGGTACACCAGTCTGAAGGTTGTGCCTAGGTGTAGCAGATGCCCAGAGAAACTACCTGCCTGACTGTATCATCCCGACATGGTTTGGAAGAAGCAGCACAATTCGGGGACTATTTTTTATGGTGTGGCCTGGAACCATTGTGGTTGTTTTGGATAAAATCATGAATGTTTAGGTCTGTCGAGACATCCTGGACAATAATGCAATACATATGTTGCGGCAACACATCAGACTCTCTGTATCAGCAGAACAATGTTCTATGTTGTACTGCTAGTGCTGTAATGGGCTGGTCAGCTCAGAGCCCTTATCTCAATCCTACAAAGAACTTCTGGGATGAATTGGTTCCTTAAAAGTGTGATGGATGTGGAGAAATAAACTCATATGTTATAAGTGGTTCATGGGATCATAAACTTGTGCACTAAACTCAGTTTTCAGACAAACACCCAATTAAAACTAGTTTAACAATAACACAGAGCATTACCAATGATCTCTTTTGCTGAATCGGCTAAAAAAAAAAAAAAAAAAACCACCTTATCCACTCATACTCTTCCCACCTTCAGAAGATACCAATCAAGTTGTATTTTAAATTTTGGCAGACTCTCAATATCAATCGCTCAGTGATGCAATTTATTCCAGTAATCAATAACATGCTGGCCACTTTGTTAGTTCCCCAGTATTAGAATTTCAATTACTAAAAAAATTTTCAAATTTTTTTTTGTTGTTTTTATTTCTTCCCTTAATTTCACTCAAAGAAACCAACATGTTGCATATTTAAGAAGAGAAACTATCAAATGAATATAATAAAATAATGATTGCATTATATAATGCACACAGAATGAACTTCATCCTTTACTTCTGTACCGAACCACATTGATATGATGACTAAAAAGTTCACTCTGAAAAAAGAAAAAGAAGAAAAAAAAGCAAAGCTACAATTACAATCACATGAGAGAGAGAGAAAATTTTTATTGCAACAGCCTTTGATTGTAACTGATTAAAAGGTTAAATAGATAGTTTTGTACTTTCTGTTCACGGCCAAAAAGCCAAGGGTTTACAGATAAGAGGTATTAAATAACATTATATAACATAAGACATTAAAGAACAAAACAAGATGACATGATTACTGCAAATAAAAATTTATATCATCATCCTATAAGGTAGTAGGCCTAATTGGCCTGTTATCATCTCCAGCCATTTGTTGGTTGGCTTTTCTGGCATTCTTTTTCCTATATACGGGCCTCCGTAGCCGAGTGGGCAGGAGCGGGAGTGCAGTAGCACACGCTCTTTGAGTAGAAAGGGGTTCAAGCCCCTGACTGCTGAATACGGTCGATCTGCCAACCCGCACTGGACCAGTGTGGCAGATTATGGTCCATTTCCCTCAGCATGAATTGTTGAGGAGGATTCAACGCTGCAGTGGGTTGATAATGGCTGCACTTTACTTTTTTACTTTTTTTTCCTATAGGGATGCATTGGAGAGTCTGACAAGGTATCCTGGTTTTATCCATTCTTTTCACATGTTGTAGCCATTTCTGTCTGTGCCGCTGGATGTATTCAGTTATGGATGTTATTTTTAGTATGTTCTTGTCTTTTACGTGGTCTACCAACATAAATCCTGTAGTTTTTCTCATAAATTTCATTTCAGCTGAAGTGATTCGGCATTCATCTTGTTTTCTAATTGTCCAGGCTTCACTTCCATATATGAGTATTGGTCTGGCTAATTGTCTTGTATACTTTTATTCCGGTATATCTCTGCATTTTTGTTGGATTAAAAACTCGATTGATTATTCTAAGTGTTCTGTCATAGTGTTGAATTTTGTTACTAATACTGTTTTCTTTTTCATAAGTCAGGCTGTACACAAGATATTTAAAATCAATTTACTTGTTCAAGAACTGTATTGCCATACAAATTTCACTTTGGATGGGTTCCTTTCCTTGAAAAGCCATGATTTTTGTTTTTGCAGTTGATATTTCCATGTTAAATTTTTTTGCAGTACAATGGTGTAACTCATCTTCATTATTAACCAGGAGCACTTGGTTGTCAGCACATAGTAAAGTGTTAAGGTGATTACCATTTTGGAATGTAATACTTCAGTGTCTGACAATGACATTGATGTATATGTTGAAATTTAGCTGAGACAGGGGACAATCTCGTCAGATGCTACAATTTATTGGTTTCCAGTTTGATATTTCTGTTCCCAATTTAACTATGATTGAATTCTGTCTATATATACATTATAGATTGTGACTATTATTTGAATGGGAGTTTAGTCATCAGCTAGTATTTCTAAAAGTTTATTTCTTTCCATAAGATCAAAGGCTTTCTTATAATCAATGAATGCTATGTGTGTTTGTCTATTAAACTCCTTGTGTTTTTCAATTAGTAATTTCAGAGGAAAAACCCATCTGCACAAGATCTAACTTTCCTAAATCCATTTTGTTCTTCTCTAATTTTATCACTTTAGTACCTCTCTAGTTTGTTTTTTTGTTTGTTTTTTTTTTTTTTGTTATTTTTGCAAATATTTTGTAGCTATTATTAAGGAGACTTATTCCTCTGTAATTTATTGTCTTTGCAATTGCCTTTTTTTATATATTGGAATGACTATGACTTTCGGCTAAGATTCTGGTTGGGCTTCACCATGCCATATTTGGTTCAGGAAATTCTTAAGTCTTAATTTTAAAGTATAGTCAGTATATTTGAATAATTCTATGTTGATACCATCTTCTAGTGGTGATTTTTTGTTCTTAAAACTTGTTAATATTTCATTTAATTCTTGTACGGAAATTTCTTCTTCTAGGTTATTTTCTGATTTTGGCATTTCTAATTGTTTTGTGCTATGTACAGACACATCCAAACTTTTTACGAAAATGAAGAGAAGACACTATGATATATATATATATATATATATATCCATTATTTTAAATTAAATAAAACATAAGCCAGTAGTATGGCAAAAACTGTAGAGCGAAAATTAACATAAAAATAACCCAAATAAACAATCGAACGAAAAGAAAGAATAGATATAAATAGTAGCCCAGAAACCCTAGTATAATTTCGATCTTTAAATCCAATTAAAAAAAACTATACAAATTTTAGGATAATGCCAATTAGTTATTAATTTAGCGGTACCCCCCCGAGAGGTACCAGTTCCGAAAGACGTGAAATATCACCCAAAGAGGGTTAAAGGAACTACCAAACGATAACAAAATCAAAATAAACTAAAATAAAATAGACTGACCATCATGTCCCATATCGACAGAGGACCACGAGGCCATGACCATTATTGGCCTCGTGGTCCTCTGTCGATATGGGGCATGATGGTCAGTCTATTTTATTTTAGTTTATTTTGATTTTGTTATCGTTTGGTAGTTCCTTTAACCCTCTTTGGGTGATATTTCACGTCTTTCGGAACTGGTACCTCTCGGGGGGGTACCGCTAAATTAATAACTAATTGGCATTATCCTAAAATTTGTATAGTTTTTTTTAATTGGATTTAAAGATCGAAATTATACTAGGGTTTCTGGGCTACTATTTATATCTATTCTTTCTTTTCGTTCGATTGTTTATTTGGGTTATTTTTATGTTAATTTTCGCTCTACAGTTTTTGCCATACTACTGGCTTATGTTTTATTTAATTTAAAATAATGGATGTATTTCAGCTTCATATGGAGGAATTGCATGTCGCTGCCTCTAATGAATGCTTAATTATTTATTCATTTTATTATAATTTAACTTTATTTAATATAATTCAATGATAGTATATATATATATATATATATAAAATTACAGTAAATTATATATATATAATTTACTGTAATTTTCTCTCATTAATTTTCTTCACTTCCCTTTTATATGTAGATAGAACACATAAGACTTGACTGTTCAAAAAATAAAAATAAACCCCAATGATCTGAAAAACCCTCCATTCCAACTATTTCAGATAAGTGTTCTATTCCAGTTTATATTTATGTCCCCAGATTTTTTGGGGACATAAATATAAACAAATCTCAATCAGATTCCTCCAAAATTATGCCTAATCCTCCCTTCCCCCTCTCTGTAACAATACCTTTGTAGTTTCTTTGCAAATGAACTGTCCATCTTTGGACCTTTCAAGGAGCTCAATGTTTTCTTTAGATGCGGCCTACAGATCTGAACACAATATTCCAATAGCAATCTTATCAATATTTAATTTACATTTTTGAACAAGCCCTTATTGTGGAAAATACTACCTGCAATTTTCTTTGACTACCTTGAAAATGTTTCAAATACTCTTAAGTCTTCTTTATAAAAATGGAAATTACATTAATTCCCTTAGCTTCCTCATCTCAAATAAAATCAATAATAAGTTCACTTCTGGCAAAATATTTTCTCAGGTTCACAAACATTTAATTGTGTCATTGGTACCTGCTAATTTTTCAGAACATTTATATTTGTGTTCATCAGTTACAATTGTTCTTATTGTTTTCAGCCATGTTCCACGTTTCTTTTACTAGCTTCAAAATGAGCAATAAGGGATAACATGTTAAACTTTTTCTGTCCCGCTTCTTTTTCTCTTTCGGTAATGGAAAGACAGTTGTAATATGAGTACATGTACACCTTATCTTTTTTTCTTTTTTATGTAAGGTACTTTGCCCTTTTACTCCTATCCTAGGGGACCCCTATATTTGTTTTGCCTGATGGGTGACTTGTCCTCCAATCCACCTGTATATTCTAGCCTTTCCACCTCCCAACCCTAAACCTATCCCCCCTGCACTCTATTTCAATAAAAATCTGATTTTTTTGGATCTCCCCAAAGTTCAGGTCACTCTGGGGACAGCCTACCACAAAACTGCCCTATTTACTTGGCCCGGCTCCCCGCACCAATGGACCGTAACTAGAGGTCAGCAGTATTCCATGGGCCTCATGGCTAAGTGGCCAGATGAAAAACATACCAGCCCTGCATTACATACACAAACGACACGCAACTTACACAATCTGGCCTTCACAGAATATTGTGTCACAGAAAAACATCGTGGAGTTAGGAGAAACTCTGATACTGCCAGACAACATCCCTCTTCCCCATCTCTCTTTCAGTAAAGAAGAGAGCTGTAGTGTGAGTCCATGTACAGTTTATCTGCTTACCTACTGCATATTATTTATTTCTTCTGTATTTTTTTTAAATTTTGTATTGTTAAAATGTTTAGGCAGAAGAAAAGGAGCATATGAATCACCTTGACAATTTCGGCTACATGTGGATGACTGATAACAAAAACTCAAAGTACATATAATAAGTACAAATAAATTTAAAAAAAAAAAAAAAACATTTTCAAAAAATTAGGCACCTGTTAAGTGACCTGACCATTTTTGCTACATTTTGGGTGCCACCACTGTTGAATTAAGGTAATTGGATTACTCAATGGTCTACAGTAAGTTTTCACAAAATGCTGTTGTTTATGTTTGTGACAGCTGTACAACAGAGAAGCATTATATTGTGTAGTAGTGAAAAAGAGGAATTTTTACCAGAGAGAAATAATGTAAAATGTGTTCCACTAGCTAAACAAAAAAAAAAAAAAAAAAAGTTCTTTCACCTTTGCATATAAAGCTTGGATTAATGAAGAATTTTGTTATTGCTCTGGATAAAGAAGAAAGTGAATTCTGCTATCTAAGGAAAGTGTTTCACAATTTCACAAATGAAAACTGAAATAAGGAATTTTCAGTGATAATAAATGAAGAAACCTCAAATAAAGAAGTTCTTCAAAGATGATGTATTTGAACCAAAGCTACAGGATACTGACTAGCAGTGTGGCAATTGTTTGAAGATGTACATGGATTTCTTGGAAGAATGAAATAAGGTAATTATGAATCTCTGATGTCAACTTACTGCAATGTTATAAAGATATGGGTTGCTGAATGTCTTTGAAATTTCATCTTCTTCATTCCCAACTCAGACTTTCCCTCAAAATTTGGGAGATGTTAATGATGAGCAAAGGGGAATGCTTTCACAGGGACATATCTACAATGGAAAAGCTGTACCAAGGTTGCTGGGATACTGACATAATGGGAGATTGATGGTTTCTTAAAAGAGAAAGCAAAATGGACTATACAAAAAACTCTCTGGGTGGTAAACATTTACAAAAAAACAGAATATATGTAGTACATTATATGTTTGATTAAAGTATTTTAAAATGAATAAGACTCATTTTTAAGATAGAATATATATTATAGTTATGATATTTCAAACTAGTTGTTAATTACTAAAATTTCAGTATACTTTTCAAGAGAGGCATGACAGATACAATCTTGGTATTTTTGAAATCAGTGGTAATTTCCTTTAGAATTTGCAACTTCTGTTAGAGAAGTATGAACAAAATGTTTTTTGAACAGTATTATAATATGATAAGTTACCAACAGAAGTTTTGTGGGAGAGGACAAAAGTTCTAGTTCACGATACAATGACTAGTTACTGGGTGCTCGATACTCTAGTTATCCTGTTTAATCAGACAATCACTTCTGCCTATATCTCTAACGAATGGTTAGGTTACAGGGTGTTACCTGCCCCAAAGAATATACACACTAACTGCCTGAAGAACTTTCAACAAATTTTTATTAGTTGTGTACCACTAAAATTACTTCCTTTTAACTTTTTTTGCCTCCCAGACCTTAGGAGAGTAATCAAAGTATATCCCTTATGGTCTAAAGCCGCATTTCCCAAACTAAGGTTAACGGACTCCTGGAAGTCTGTAGACCAGTTCCAGAGGATCCACGAAATGTTCAGAAGCTATCAAGTAATGCATTTTTTTTTTTTAAAAATATACTGATAGAATCACAATGAGTTTCAATATAGACCATTACTTATTTTCAATACGATTAGTATATACAAGTCACTTCCCTAACAGAGGGAGTTCAATCCCCACCACCAGTGCATATTTGAATCCTTGACGTGGTCAGCTAATAGAAAACAGCTTGCAGAGTTATTCTGTGACTTGCAGACTGAAGCGACTCAAACATTCAATACTCTTTCCCACAACATATTTGTGTGAAAAGACATCCTCTGCTCTCTTATACACAAAATCAAAATACAGGATTAGTTAAACTTAGAACCTGGTTTGAGAGTACAAGTTAATACCATTGAGCCAATATTTTGGAACTGGTTTCTTTAAACAGCATCATCCTTCTCATTAGTTAAATTTATACAAAAAATTATAAATATGAACATATTTAGTTGAAGTGTTAATTGTATTTGTTATATATGTAATTTATTTTATATCTTTATTTTTATTATTTTTTTACCTTTAATTGTATACATATTTCAAATTATTCATTCTATGTAAAAATAATAATAACGTCAAGTTGTTTGACACACACACATATATATATATATATATATATAGATGTAGGTTCTGCAAACTTTTTTTATTTTTGAAGGGGGCCCGCAAACTTTTTTTTGATTTTTGAAAGGGTCCGTAGATCTCAGTAGTTTAGAAACTGCTGGTCTAGATTTGGAGAATAAAGGTAGTCTTCAAAGCCTATTTTATGATGACAACTACTCAGGACTGACTACTCAGTTCTCCTTCTGAAGGAATTCTTTGAGATCAGTGGGGACTGTTTTAAAACTGACTGAGGTTATACTGTTGAATATACAAACTAAATTCCTGAAGGACTTTCAACATATTTTTATTTGTTTGTTACTGCTAAAAGTAATTGCATTTAACCTTTCTGACATTCCAGATCTTAGGAGAGTAATCAAAGTATATCTGCTATGGTCTAAAGGCAAGGTAATTTCAGTGTGCTCCATAATCCTCTGGACCCATATATAAAGGATTTGGAGCATAAAAGTAGTCTTCACAGCCTATCTTATGATGATAATTTCAACTATATGAGGATTGACTACAGGCAACCCCCATATAACATGGTACTTCTACAACATGGTTTCACTCTAACACAATTGATAAATTGCAGCAATCCTCACACAACATGGTACTTACATAACACAGTTAGAGAATTTCGGTAAACCTCGCATTACACTTTGATCTTAGCCAAAAGGCCGAGAAGAGATTAAACCTTGCCCAACAGGGTATTTTTGAGCTTTTGTGTGGGGTAAATCCTACTATTATGTTGGATGTAATTTTTCAACATTTCCACTCTTTTTGAATTCCCGCTGTTGACTGAGTCAAAAAAAAATTATTGAGAAATCCCTGTATTTTATTTTGTTGGGCAATCCTTGTGTTACAACCTGTGCTATCGAACGTGTGGAAAAATCTAGATTTCAAAGTTTTATTATAAGGATAGCACACCAGGCCATCCAAAAGATTTAAGTCATACAAACGTTGAAGTTATGTTCCTGCCACCACAGTTGTACTAGGTTAATAAAACTTCTATAATTCAGTCATTAGATCAAGGCATTATAATCCACCTTTAAAACTCATTACATCATAAAATCGTTACAATGGATTTTGGAAAAAATTTATTCCAAATCTATTGAAGTAATGGAGGTATAGAAACATATCTCATTTGTGGACCGCATCAGAATCATAGCTTTATCGCTGAAAGAAGTAAAACAATCAACATTAAATTCATGTGGAAAAATGTATGGCCAGAGTCGGTTCATTCAGGAAATATGGTTGAACTGGCAGAAAATGGAATCGGTGCAATAGTAGAACTTGCTACGTCAGTACGAGGGGTAGGTTTTGATGATATGACTACTGAAGCCCTCCAGGTAGCACAGTTGATAGAATCGCCCTCCTCCCCACACCAGGTGGAAAAGACCTGAGTTTGAATTCGAATTGTGAAAACGACCCATAAAAATTTTTATGGGTCGTTTTCACAACATGGCTGAGTTAGTAGAGCTCAGGCGAGGGTAGCATGGTTTTCATCCAGCAAACTAGAAAATTAACCTCAGGACACATGCAATTTATAGACAATATACACAGAGTAACATGGCCTTAGTCACTGATGTTCCTAAAGAAATAAATAAAGATATGATTACTGAAGACATTAAAGAATTACTGGCAGAAAAAGAGGCTGGAGAAGCAGATTTGGTGGAAATGGCATTTGAGGTAAAACTAAATCAATTCTGAGGATGATAGTACACATGAAAATTCTAAACTTCAAAATTTTATACTAAAAGGCAAAGTTAGCCGAGCAATTAGAATCTTATTTTTTGAATGTAGATTCTTGAATGAAAGGAGCCCAAAGTTCAAAAAGGAGCTTCAAAAATGCTTAGTTCTGTATGATGAAATTCACAAAGATTTATTAAGCAAACGAACACAGATTACTGATTTTTTAAAGAGAGCAGCAGATACACGAAATCGAGAATGGCATATTTTTGTTAGTTTTGTTAACGAAATAGTGTATTTTTGCTAACTTTTGGAACATAATCCCCTTCCTTTTTGTACGTTTTCTTAGTCCCATATAACACGGTTTCACACAACATGACATTTTCATCATCATCAGCCATTTTCAATCCACTGCAGGATGAAGGCCTCTCCAGCAACTTTCCAGTTCCTTCTGTTTTGTGCAATGGCCATCCATTTTCTACCCATAAACTCATGAATTTCATCTATCCATCTCCGCTGTTGTCTTCCAGGTTTTCTTCTAGCTCCTCTTGGGTACCATTCTGTTATTTTCTTAGTCCATCTGTCATGTCTTCGAGCTATGTGTCCTGCCCAAGACCATTTTAGTTCTTTAGTTTTGATAAGAATGTCCTTTACTTGAGTTTGCTGCCTAATCCATGTGTTTCTCTTCTTATCTAACAGTCTGATTCCCAATATAATTCGTTCGATTCTTCGCTGTGTAGTTCTCAGCTTCTTGGTGAGTGCCCAAGTTTCACTTCCATAAGTCATGGTGGGGAGTATACATTGGTTCATTACTTTACATTTCACATAAACAGGGATATTGCTCTTCAGTATGTGACTATATTTCCTGAATGCAATCCATCCAAAATTTATTCTTCTCTTGACTTCCAGCCATTTATCATTATTACAGCTAATAACTTGTCCCAGATAAATATATGACTCCACCTTTTCGATTACTGCTCCTTCAATCAATATGTCCCTTTCTGTGGCATACTTGTTCATCATTACTTTTGTTTCAACCGTATTCATCTTTAGTCCAAAGTCTTTACTAATTGTGAATAACTTAAGATTTTCCTCTAATTCTTTGGGATCGTGGCTTATGACCACAATGTCATCTGCAAATCGTAAATGGTTTAGGTACTCTCCCTTGACATTGACTCCTTTCTGTGACCAGTCAAATCTTCTGAAAGCTTCCTCAAGGGCAGCAGTAAATAGCTTCAGAGATATTGTGTCTCCTTGTCGAACTCCTTTCTCAATTTTAAATTTCCCACAGTCTTTGTCTAGTCTAATAAAGGAGGTAGCACTCTCATATATTTTCTTAAAAATCATAATATATGGGGTGTCTATGCCTTGTCTTTGCAGTGTCCAAAACATTGCCTTATGCTGTATGGAGTCAAATGCCTTTTCATAATCCACAAATGCCAGGCATAATGGTGTTTTATATTCATTTGCTTTCTCCATTAGCTGTGATATTATGTGAAGGTGATCCATAGTTGAGAATCCTGTCCTAAAGCCAGCTTGCTCTTTCAGTTGATTCTCATCAAGTATTCTTTCAAATCTGTTAGTAATGACCCTTGTGAACTTGTAGATGTGGGACAACAAGCTAATTGGTCTATAATTTCCAATTTATCTCCTTTCTTATGCAGCAAAACTATGATTGCATTATTCCACTGCAATAGGCATCACACCTTTTCTAATGCACTTTGTGAAGAGCCTTGCCAGTTTTTGTGTTATGTCTCTTCCTCCCAATTTTAACAACTCTACAGTAACTTCATCTTCCCCCGGGGCTTTCTGATTCTTCACTTTCTTCAACGCATGTTCTACCTCATCAGGAAGAATATCGGGTATGTCATACGTGTTGGTAATTTGCAATCCATCTTCCCCACTACTGGCATCATTCCCTCGCTCCTTGTATAATTCTCTATAGTAGTCTTCTGCTATTTGAATTATGCCTTCTCTGCTGTTTATAAGTACACCATCGCTATTCTTTAGTTTCAGTATCATTTGTCTTTCTGTATTACTGCTCATGGCTGCTGATTTAAATCCTTTGTTTTCCCTTAATGCGTATTCACCTTTTCTTGTGTTAAATCTTCTTATGTCCTCTCTGAGTCTCTTTCTAATGGCTTTGCATAACTCAGTATACTCAATTTTCTCCCTGTCAGTGTTTTTCTTGCTTTTCATTTGTCGTCTTTGGTTCATCATGACAAGTGTTTCTTGACTAATTTTTTCTTCTTTGGATTTCTTTTTCCCTGTAGGTTTCTTGGGCTTTATCACTTTCAGAAAGTTGTAATATTTCTCGTCGATATCTTGGTCCTGGGCAGTCTGCAGAAGCTCAAACATGTTCTTAAGTTCCAGTACATACTGCTTTTTCTCCTCTTCTGTTATCTCAAAGACCTTTGTATTATTTACTCGAGTCAGTTTTTTCCTTTCCTTTCCTACATCTATATCAAGTGTACATCTTACCAGTCTGTGATCACTTTCAACATTTACCTTATTCAGGACGGTAACATCATTCACAATATATCTTCTGTTAGTGAGGATGAAATCGATTTCATTAGTAGTTAATCCATTTGGACTCTTCAATGTCCACTTTCTGTTCACCCTTTTCTTGAAAAAAGTGTTCATTACTGACTGTCCTTGAGATTCTGCAAATTCCACGTCTTTCACCTCTTTCATTTCTTTCACCAACTCCAAAATTTCCTATAGTTCCCCTTTCTGCACTGTTTTGCCTTTTTCCAACCTTAGCATTGAAGTCCCTCTTAAGTATAGTGTAGTGGGTTTTCTGCTCATCTAGAAGACTCTAAATTTCGGTGTACATTTCTTCAAACTCTTCATCATCATGGCTCGATGTTGGTGCATAAATCATTATAATCTTTAGCTTGTACCTCTTAGAAATCTTGAGTATTAGTCTTGATACCCTTGGTGATGTACTTTTGAATTCCAAAATGTTGTTTTTAAAATCTTTATGGACCAGAAACCCAACTCCACCTTCACCCCTTTCACTATTTCCATTGGTGTACAGCAGATTTCCACTTGATAAACTTATAAGTGATTCATTTCTTCTTCTTGTTTCAGCCAAACCGATGATATTCCAATTCCTTTTCCAGCTCTAATATCCTGTCTTCACCGATGAGCGATCTTACGTTGTAACAGGCCAAATTCAGTTTCCGTGCATGGCAGACTGGTCGTACCCAGAGATTCTTAGCAACCTCTGCTTCCACTCTGGTCCTCTCGCTGCTGTAAGAGGGTAAGTGAAAGCCGCTGGGGACTGAGGGCCATTTGTTTTGTCATGCTGTCATATGCTGGAGGGTTTGGTCTCTTCCTCTTCATGCTGACCAGGCATCTTGAAGAGAACCACTCTACACGTTCGTTGCCACCTAAGTGACGTAACAGGCTTACCATCGAGAAGGTGTGCATGAGTGGATTTAAGGGAGGCAGGCCAACCGGACTTCTCCTAAATCTTCTGTAATAGAGATATATTGAATCCATCAGTGTATTAGGCTGAGTGTCTGATAACACACAGGATACCTGTTCCCCTTCAAGGCCTTATACACCTCAATCAGATCACCGCGCAGGTGCCTAGTTTCCAGCCACTGCAATTTGCAGAACTTAAGCCTCTCTTGGTAAGAGGATCCCTTCATTCCCCTCACCAATCTTGTTGCCCTTCTCTGTACACACTCAAGCAAATCTACATCCTTCCTAAAATGAGGCCTCCAGACCTGTACGCAGTACTCAAGGCGTGGCCTGACCATTGCCTTATACAGAGGGACAATCACCTCCTTTTCCTGCTAGCAAAATTCCTATATATCATTGACAAAACCCCATGACCCGCCCTGGCAGGCTGTCTGCATTGCTCAGAAAACTTCATATCTGACTGCACAATTACTCCCAGGTCTTTTTCCTTTTCTACCACCTTAAGTGTAGTACCACACAGTTGGTACGTTTCTCTGGGGTTACCTCTACCCATATGCAGTACTTACATTTGTCAAGGTTAAACTTCAGTTGCCACTTCTTAGCCCATCTGCCCAAATTATCTAGATCCTGTTGCTGTAGCACACTGCCATTGCTATCATTAACAACTCTGCCAACTTTTGTATCATCTGCAAACTTCGACACTAAGCCTGTTATACCTTCATCAATATCATTGATAAATATACAAAATAACAATGGACCCAACACCGAACCCTGTGGGACTCCACTAATAACATTTATCCACGAAGAGCAGCACCCATTGATTACCACCCTCTGTATTCTCCCACTTAACCATCCTTTTATCCATTGTAGCAACTTACCCTTAATACCATTCTGCTCCAATTTGTGCAATAGTCTTCCATGCGCAACAGTGTCAAAAGCTTTCCAGAAATCCAAATATATGAAATCAAAATTATTTTTTGCATCCAGTTCCTTTATAACCACATCATAATATCCTATCAAATTTGTCAGACAAGACTTTCCCTTAACAAACCCATGCTGTGTCTGAATTATTGCTGCAGTCTTGTCTAGATGAACCTGCAATGCATCTTTAACCAGTGACTCCATTATTTTCCCCGGAACAGAAGTTAAACTAACTGGTCTGTAATTACTCGTGTCACCCTTCGATCCCCCTTTGTGAATTGGGGATACATTTGCACATCTCTAGTCTGTGGGAACCTCCCCTGAGTCCAAGGATGCTCTCATAATTATGGCTAAGGCCTAATTATATTATAGGTCTAATGACTCATTCAAGTCATTAGGCTTCTAACACATTCCTACTCGTATTTTTGCTTTCGCAGTGCTTGTCACACCAAACTGACTCAATAGTGCACTGTTCATCTATATCAACTGAGTAGCAAGCCAACCTAAACAGAAGGGGTATGGTTTTCCTATGTGTAATCTGAGTACTTTAAGCCCACTGAACATGCAAATTGGGCATGAATAACACACACACACACACACACACACACACACACACACACACACACACACACACACACACACACACACACACACACACACACACACACAAAGAGAGAGAGAGAGAGAGAGAGAGAGAGAGAGAGAGAGAGAGAGAGAGATAAGATGCAAAATATCTTACAAGATAATTCACTATATAAATATCAATGTAATATAAATATATGTGCAACATATGGCAGTATTTTTGGAGAATGAAGATTTAAGAATGACCTCTAGACCACCTTTAAATATTTTGTATAATATTAAAAAAAAAAAAAAAAAAAATCCACTATACTGGATGTTTATGATATAAAATCATCTAATATTCTTTAATAATTTCTAATTTCTCTTTTAAGTAAAGAAAAAATATAATAAACATTAAATAACATTAACAAAAACTGACTTACTCGAAGTCATCTTTGCATGTCTTTTTTACATGGCTCTCTAAATCTGTGGGATCTTTAAACACATCCTTTCTTTTGGAACACTTTTCAGATCTTGCTGTGTGACTTTTTTCTTTAGACATTTCTCTCTCCCTTTTTTTTTCTTCCCTTTTGCAGCCCTCCATATATGTTTCCTTATCTAAAGCAAAAATACTTTTTCTTTTGTTGAAACCCAGGATTATTATGTTCTTTTTAAGTAACTTAGAGTCCTCCCCATATTCTCATTATATTATACAAAATGATCACTGTTATTTATTGCTGAAATTTTCTCTACTTCTTTTTAATTATTTTTGTTTGATGATTTTAGCTTTAAGTCAAATTTAGATCATCAACTAAATTTGAATTAAAACCTTCTTTAGAATGTCAATTTCATTTTCAAATCGAATTATATCTATAAAATTAGCCTTATTTCCTAGAAAATCAAACCTTAAAACAATATATGACTAACTGCATGAGAAAATGATAAAATAATATTAATTTTTTTTATCACAGCAACAAATTTTTTTGAGAATAAAACTGACATTTTATTAAAAACAACAAGAAATCATAACCTTGATGTCACAATTTTATAACTTTTTTACATAAAATGTGTGTGTGTGTGTGTGCACGCGCACACGCACGCATGCACATGTTATAGACATCTGCAGCTAAAGAGTAGGACAAAACTGAAACCATCTGAACAGCAACATTAAATTTTAAAGAATTTCAGTATTTGCTCAAAAAGGTTGAAGCAATGGATGAAGAATTCAAGTAACTAATCTACCTAATTCTAATAGGTAGAGTTCAGTGACAAAGTGGCAATGAAAAGTCTGTGTATAAACATCTTAATCTTTTTAATTCTTTAGTCTGTATCAGATCAGAAGTGCTAAAGAGGACATCATTATGCTAATATTCCTAAGTTTAACCAGTTTAACATATCATGTAAGCCAAAAAGCAGCTTTCTTTAAAGTGTAGGTTTTAAACACTACACAGAATCGGTTATACAATAATTTCTTTTATGACTGTTTTGTCAGGCTTGAAGTAACTGGTGCCCACTGTCCTGAAAAGGCAGCAATTGTGATGGTAACATCCACCTTTTAATAAATAGCAAATACTCCTCTTTTGAGATGTGCTGTTTAATTTAAAAATATTACAATATCAGGCTAACTCTTTTTAAAGTGCTCCAATATACAAGAACTAAGCCTTACGAAAAGATTTCAGTATTTTCAAGTCTTGCAGTTGGCAATGGGTAAGAATTTTGAAAAAGAGCATTATCTTAATATTCAGTGTTTAATACAATATTTATTGGTTAGAATAAAACTAAAATAAACAATTCAAATATATTATTAGATGTTACAGTTTTATTCTTCTCAACAAAGTTAATTTTATTTTCTCCTCTCAAAATAATATTAAAAGTTAAGCAACATTTTCTTGAAATTTCAAAGGCTTCTCTTACATACTAAAATCATCCACTACAGGATATATAATATGTAGTGCTGCAAATTATTGAAGCACCACATCCTATATATTTTATTATATAGGATGTAATTATTATATTTTGAAATATAATTTAACGAATTGACATAATTTAGTGTGTGGGTGGGGGGGAACTTTAACAGTACAAATATTGCAATTTTAGTCCTTAAAAACCAAGTTCAGGTAAATGTGCTCCCCATTAGTCACTCAGCTTTCTAATCTATGCCAAATATTTTCCATGATATGATATGATATTACAAGTTTTCATCAATCATCCCAATTTCTTGTGGAATCTTCTCTTATAATTTTTAATTCAGTGATATTCAGAAGTCAATCATAAAAAAACTCTCTCTTTCAGCTGTTCCTATCATTCCAATTGGTCTGAAAGAAATCCCAGCATAAAAAACCATTACACATTCCAAAGGTTGCAGTACAGTGGGTTGTAACACTTAGAATCAAAGGACTATATTTTCTAAAAAAAGGAAAATCTAAAGGTAATAGCAAATGTAGGGTGCTACATTAATTTATTGCAGAATTTTTTTACAAAATGAGTCATGAAGACCTAAGACTAGACCAGAGCAGCACTTTATTTCCAACAAGACTACATACAGCTCACACTTCTCATGCCACTATTCAAGTCTTAAGTAATGTGTTTTCTAATCTTGTTGTTTCAAGATCTGGCAACACTGCATGGCCTCAATGCAAATGACATTTTCCTGCAGAGTTATTTGAAGGTAAGAATTTCTTATTATTGGGCTTCAAATATCACTAAGTTAAGAGGGAAGGTTCCACTAGGAATCAGAATGAGTGATCAAAGTTTGTTACATCATGCCATAAAAAATTTTCAACACAGATTGGAAAGCTGAATGACACCTTGTATACATCAATATACTTGTGAAGCAATATCATCAATTAATTTGCTATCCAACTTAACCATTATCCAGCTATCTGAAAAAATAATTACTATAAAAATATATAAAAAACACTTACTTATTAATATACCATCTTTCTTGACTTCTTTCTGGCTAACCACTCGTACAAAAAGTTCCGACAGGTTTAAAATTTGTCCAGTATTGATAAGTTTTACATAAACTCTGGCATTTTCAACATCCAATCCCTCAACCTATTAAACAGAGAAAAATATAAAAGAAATGAAAATAAATAATATTTTTGCCATAATTATTTAAAACAGAGGCTTTTAAGTCCCACATGAAAGCCATTGGAAATTGATAACTACAAAATACGCAATATACCAAATATTAGCCCAGAATTCATTTCAACCATGTCTGCCAAATGATGAGCACATGGAAAGAATTAACAGAGCTTCAGATATTTCCAGCTGGATGTATAGGAATAGTTTGTATTTTTGTACAAGTTTTGGACACATAGATATAAGACAGTTTGTCTCCTGAGAAATATTGTGGGGTTAATTTCCACTATACGCAAACTCTAAAGCTCAATTATTATCCAATATATTGACTGACATTAAGACATTGTAAAATGCTTCCTAACCAAGGTACATACTGGGAAATCATAATCTATCCACAATCTCATTAATGCTTTGTATAATTGTAATATTGAATCTCTGTTTGCACTCCATGATGTTGCCAATACTAATGAAAAGATATCGAGTTTCTATAAGCAAGTAGTGCAGACATCATACATGCCTGAAGTTGTTTGTCCATTATCAGTTCAAAAAGTTAATGGTATTTGAAACTGGAATCAGATTGTTCTTTATCATATGTTTGGGATCAGGAGTACACATCACTTTCAGAAATGGATGGAAGTGGATTTTTGCTCAAAATTGAATAGCCATTTTGCAGAGTCAACATTCTAACTTACTTATCACAAGCTGGATCTGTCTTTCTATGGTATTCATGTTCTGAGCGAAACAGGAGACAGTAAGGTCATCTGCATACAGGTATGTTTCCACCATGACAAATAAGATTGCACCGAGAGCAGACCCCCATGATATTCTTCACTAGAACACGCAAGAGAGCATAACAGGATTTGGTAATGGACCTTAAAAGTTCTGATATGGAGGAAGTTTTAGATCAGTTGTGGCAAGTATCCTCTTAAGCCTTATATTATGAAAGTCGTGAAGAATACCATATTTCCATTTGATATCAAAGGCCTTTTCAATATCTAGAAATACCAATACCAGATGTTCTCTCTTTACAAATTTGTTTCAGATGTCTGATATGGATATCTAAAGTGAATCTGTTCTTTCTAAAACCATACTGATGCTCAATCTTGTTTTGTGATTCTAAGATCAACCTCCAGTGTACTATTTTTCCAAAAGCAGCACAGCTAGTAAATGAGATTGGCCTATGATTACATGGTAAAGAGGCATCTTTCACTGGTTTTGAAAATGTTAATGAAATCAGATGACACTAGAAGAGTGGACAGATAGTCATTTCTGTTAAAGATCTGGCAGTATAAGAACGGTAGCTCAAAGCATTATCATTTAGGTGTTTCAGAATGATGTAACAGATGCCACCTGGTCCTGCAGCACTACCAGCAGAGTTAACTGTTGTAAAAGGTTTATTACAAGAATAGAAAGTGGTAGTAACAAAACTTACCTTAAGCCACTCAGCACAACTTTTAACATTCTGCAAATATGAATTATGTGCAAAAAAAATATATCAGAGATATATTAGAGAGAAAATTGACTAGTGCTTCTGTTTATCTTAGCAGGGAGGTGGATAGATCAATACTTTTCCAGTGAAGGGTTGGTAAGGGAGTCCACTAATATTTGCTATTCAAAGCCTGTACTCATCTCCATATTAGCCTTGGATATATATTGGTTAACTCTAGTGGGACATTTACAGAACTGATTCCATGCTTTAATCTCCCCGATTTTGCAAGTGAGGGGTCTCTATTTGACCAATTGTCACAGACTAGTCTATCTCTTCACAATTTTGGTACTGCCACAGTAGCAGCTGCTAATATTTGATTGGTGATATGTACAGTAACATCTTCAATGAGGAAGGGCCAAACAATTTGTTCATTACAATCATCCTTATGAAAGTTACAGGTAATGCAACTTTCGTCAGGCAAGAGAATTAACTGTATTTGAATTTTAAAGAAAGTGATCACTGTTGCATGGATCACTCAGCACTGACCATTCCATACTAAGACATACAGATGAAGAGCATTGAGTGACAGAGCAGAGGCAGTAGCTATTGGTAAATGGATATAGGTATGAGATCCCACCATTCAGCAGCATAAGCCGATAATCATCAAGTAAAGGTTCTGTTAGTTGGCTCCTGGTATCCATATAAGGGGGGTCACCATAATGAATAGTGGCTAATCAGATATTCTATGATAGAAAATGGAGATTTGAGTTAAACTACTCCACGATCAAGATCACTATGTGGACTTAAAAAATTTGGTAGAACATATAGGCTATGATTAAATCAATCCCAATACTTCTAAGGCAGTTAGAAGAAACATAAATCTGGAGGGGATATTATACCTAACAAAAACATCAGCTCCTGTGCAAACTTATAACTTTATTGTTTGTTTGGTTTTTTTTTTTTTTTTTAGAAGCATTAGCAACTAAGGCCATATTGCTCCGGTGCGGTGGTCATTCCCTGACCTTTCCGCATCCTCCGTATTTGGTGGTGACGGGCTCGAACCCCGGTCTAATCAAGAAGCGTGTGCTACGCACTGCTGCTCCTTCCCACCTGGCTACGGAGGCGCCTTTATAACTTTATATCATATTTATAAATGGTATAGTTCCGAGATTGGAAAGAAATGCCTGGAGTTGAGGTAAGGTTCTTGTAGAGACACATCTTGTAGGCAAGCTAGATATGACCTCATAGAAGTCATCATATCTAACTCATCTCTACTGTTGCACAAATCATGTCAATTCCACTGTACCAAGGCCTACATTACTGTTTTTTTTGTTTCACCTGATTGTTTTTCACAGGAAGTGAAATTATATTTCCTTCTTTGGAAAATCAGAGTGGTTTTTAACCACGTCACCTTTTGCATGGATCATCAGTTCCATAGCTCTTGATAGCAAATCCATGTGAGCATACATGGCAGTTACCATCAAGATTTGTTTTCTTACTTCAGAATATGTTACTATTCAAGTCACAAAAGGCAGGCGAAGGCAGATTACGAGAAATCTTTGGCAAAGGATGCTAAGAAAAACAGCAAGGATTTCTTTACTTATATAAACTCTAAAAGGAAGGGGATGAATCTGATTGGTTCACTTGATATCGATGGTTCGACTATTGATGATCCTGCTCAGATAACAAACAAACTGAATGAGTATTTTGCATTTACATTCACACATGAGGAGTTATTAAGGTTAGAAAATGCCACAAGGTTATCAAACTGTAACAGGGTGCTTAATGATTTTGTAATAACTGAGAACAAAGTGGAGGAGAAATTGTTGAAGTTAAACATAGGAAAGGCACCTGGGGTGGATGGGATCTATCCAGTTATATTAAAGGAGGCAGCAAAGCAACTAAACAAACCCTTAGCCATAATTATGAGAGCATCCTTGGACTCAGGGGAGGTCCCCACGGACTGGAGATGTGCAAATATGTCCCCAATTCACAAAGAGGGATCGAAGGGTGACATGAGTAATTACAGACCAGTTAGTTTAACTTCTGTTCTGGGTAAAATAATGGAGTCACTAGTTAAAGATGCATTGCAGGATCATCTAGACAAGACTGCAGCAATAATTCAGACACAGCATGGGTTTGTTAAGGGAAAGTCTTGTCTCACAAATTTGATTGGTTATTATGATGTGGTTACAAAGGAACTGGATGCAAAAAATAATTTTGATATCATATACTTGGATTTCAGGAAAGCATTTTACACTGTTGTGCATGAAAAACCACTGTACAAATTGAAGTAGAGTGGTATTAAGGATAAGTTGCTACAATGGATAAAAGGGTGGTTGAGTGGGAGAATACAGAGGGTGGTAATCAATGGGTGCTGCTCTTCGTGGATAAATGTTATTAGTGGAGTCCCACAGGGTTTGGTGTTGGGTCCACTAGAGAAACGTACCAACTGTGTGGTACTACACTTAAGGAGATAGAAAATTAAAAAGACCTGGGAGTAATTGTGCAGTCAGATATGAAGTTTTCTGAGCAATGCAGACAGGCTGCCAGGGCAGGTCATGGGGTGTTGTCAATGATATACAGGAATTTTGTTAGCAGGGAAAAGGAGGTGATTGTCCCTCTGTATAAGGCAATGGTCAGGCCACGCCTTGAGTACTGTATGCAGGTCTGGAGGCCTCATTTTAGGAAGGATGTAGATTTGCTTGAGCGTGTACAGAGAAGGGCAACAAGATTGGTGAGGGGGAATGAAGGGATCCTCTTACCAAGAGAGGCTTAAGTTCTGCAAATTGCAGCAGCTGGAGACTAGGCACCTGCGGTGTGATCTGATTGAGGTGTATAAGGCCTTGAATTTGTCCAGTTCCTGCTTAAATAAATTTAAGGAGGAACTGGACAAATATTTCGAGGGGATTGTTTTGTAATTTTTTTGGCTGATGCTGCATAAGCTCATACACTTGCTTTCTTGCATCACATGCCACTACTACTACTATGTATTTCTAGATTTTTTTTTCTCACAAGTTTTTTCCATCAGCCTCCAATATACCATTTTGCATAAGCAAGAAGTAAATGAAACTGGCCTAGAATTATGAGTAAGAAGAATTTTTCTGTCTTTGGAAAGATTAACATAACTGAATGACATCGGGAGGCAGGGCAGTCATTTTTTTTTTTTTTTTTTTTTTTTTTGAGATCTGGTAATAGAAAATCACAACAGCTCAAGCATTATCATAGTTCATACATCTGAGAGAATTCCTAACGATTTTCTTTGTAAGAATGTTTATTTAGGGGCAACGTGCCCAGAAATGAAGTATCAGAAAGGAGGGGGGAGACATCTGGTCAAAAAGATGTCACTTTTTATTATCTTTTTCAGTTGAGGAGTCTCACGGTCTTTATCAGTGGCTTCCAGATCAGAGCATGTCTAGTTATTGCTCTCTTCAAATACTTTTTAAAAGAAGAACAGCTCCCATGTAAGGAGATTTAATAAAATCTGGAATGTAAAAGATATAGTGTGCGACTCTATAGGTACTAATGTAGAATTTAATTTAATACATAATTACTGTCAAAGTAATGGGAAAGGCTTTTGCTTTCATAGTTTTTAAATCCTATGCAGTGGTACCAACTGATGATGTTACCAACAGCAAATTTAGAATTTGCTGTTGGTAAAAATCACAGAAGCTATTAGGCTTTTCATACCAACAAAGAAGTACTGTTCAAAGCTTATCTCAAAATGGATGTCAGATCAAGTGATGAGACTTATGGCAGAGTTAAAAATGCAGGGGATGTACTTAAATTATTAGGTGTTACAGAAGCCTATAATATAAATAATTAGTCTGTAATCAAACCACAAAGGAGGTTAGGCAAGCTAAGGCATATTATGAAAAGTTTCTGGAAAAGAATGCAAAGAACATCAGCAAAAACCTCTATGCTTATATTAACAGTAGAAGGAAGGGGTTGAATCACACTGGGCTACTTGATGTTAATGGGTTAACTGTTAATGACCCTGCTCAGGTTTCTGAGAAACTGAATAGCTGTTTTGCGTTTACATTCACACATGAGGAATTCATTACGGAAGAAGATGCTAGAAGTTTATCAAACACTGATGGGGAGCTAAATGATTTTGTGATAATTGAAAGGAAGGTGGAAAAGAAATTTTTGAAACTAAACATAAAAAATATGGCTCAGGTGGATGGATTTTATCCAATTATATTAAGGGAGGCAGCAAAGGAGGTAAGCAAACAAGATAAGAGTGTCCTTGGATTCAGGGGTGGTCCCTATGATTTGGAGATGTGCAAATGTATTCACAATGGGGAATCAAAAGATGACATGATCAATTATAGACTCGTTAGCTTAACATCTGTTCCAGGGAAAAATTATAATGGAGTCTGGTCAAAGAGGTCAAAAAAGTAATGCAAGACTATCTGGGAATTAATGTAATTATACTTCAGTCACAGCATGGATTTGTTAATGGGCGGTCTTGTCTAATCAATCTGAGAGGTTACTATGATGCAGTGACCAAACAACCGGATGCAAAAAATAATTTTGATATATACTTGGATTTCAGGGAGACTTTTGATACTGTTGTACATACAACAGCTGTACAAACTGGAGGAATGAAGAATGAAAGGCAAGTTACTGCTACAGATAAAGGGATGGCTGAGTGGGAGAAGACAATTGTTATCAATGGGCACTGCTCTTTGTGGATCAATGTTATTAGGAGTCCCACAGGGTTCAGTAATGGGCTCATCAGTGTTATTAATATTTATTAATAATAGTAATGAAGGCATATCAGGCTCAATGTCTAAGTCTGCAGATGATACAAAGGTTGGCATGGGGGTAAATAATAGTAATCTGGGTGAGCTACTGTAACAATATATAGGAAAATTAGGTTGATAGGCTGGGAAATAGCAGCTGAAGTTTAACATTGACAAATGAAAGGTACTGCTTATGGGTAGCAATAATCCCAAATTAATATACCAACAGTGTGGTACTACACTCAGAGTAGTGGAAAATGAAAAAGATCTGAGGGTAATTGTGCAGTCAGATATGAAGTTCTCTGAGCAGTGCAGTCAGGCTGCCAGGACAGCTCATGGGGTTTTGTCAATGATGCACAGAAACTTTGCTAGCAGGAATAAGGAGGTGATTATCCTATTGTACAAGATCAGTTAGGCTGCATCATGAGTACTGTATACAGGTTTGGAGGCCTCACTTCAGGAAGTGATGTAGATCTGCTGGAATGGGTGTAGAGAAGGGCAACCAGATTGGTGAAGGGAACAAAACAGTTCTCTTATCAAGGGAGGCTTCAGTTCTGCAAATTGCAGCATCTAGGACTAGGCACCTGCAGGGAGATCTGATTGAGCTGGTTAAGGCCTTGAATGGATTAAGTAAGCTTAATGTTGATGGCATTCTTCCTATTTCTGAGACTACACACATGAAGGGGCACAAATTCAAGTTGAGGAAGGACGGTTGCAGGATAGATGTGCAAAAGTTTGCCTTCAGGCTGCGGGTGGTTGACTGTTGGAACAAACTTCTATCCATTGTTGGGGAAGTGGGTAGTTTGAATAAATTCACAAAAGAACTAGACAAATTCTTGGAGGGTATGGATGGGTGATGTGTTTTTTTTTTTTTTTTTTTTTCTCTTGGTTAATGCTTCTTTCTTTCATCATTTGTCACTACTAATACTAAATCACCAGGACATCCACTGGTCACAGTGCATGGCGCTATACATGCTACACTTCACACCGGCATTTATTGAAGAAATGGTTAAGGAGGTATTTGATAAAGTAAATATGGATAAGGGAGAATTGTATGGGGTGAAGATAGGAAGAAAGGTCAGTGAGTGCTAGATTTGCAGATGATATAGCATTTGTCAGAGATTCTGAGGAAGGAATGCAGAAATTAGTTAATAGGCTAAAAAAAGTTGTGACAGGATTGAAATGAGCATAAATACTGATATTTGCAAATGGTTTTTGCAAAGAGCAACAGAGAAATAAGAATAAAAATAGCAATTGGTAAAAATGCTTCTGAAAAGTGAAGAAGAAGAATATGTGGGAAATTAGGAATTGGAATAAAAGACTGCTCAATCTCTAATATAGAAAATGACACTTTATGGAACAGAGACATAGACAGTGAGAGTGAAAGATATTAATGGAATGATGTGAGTATGGAGGAGGAGGATAGAAAAGATAAGATGGGTCAGTACACTAGGAAATGAGGCGGCTTTGAGAATGGTGGGTGAGAAGAGGTGTTTGAAATAATCAGAACAATGAAGACAAATTGAATTTGTCATGTGTTGTGAAGTGAGGGACTGAAGAAGAATGTGATGGAAGGAAAAGTTGAGTGGAAGAGGCAAAATTTGGGGAAAACTATGACGGATGAATTGAGAGGGAGCATGGCAGTTATGGGAAGATGAAGAGGAAGGCTGAAGACAGTAAATATAGAAATGTGGTTGCTGATTGGATCTGCTCATGGCAGAATGCTGATTAATCAAGCTCAAGAAATATCGATCCATTATGGCCCCTTTTCTTGGAATTAAAGTTTGCACCTTTACCTTTGATCACATAGGCTTATTCAGGTACAGCCCATTTTAGGATATTATGGTCACTGCCTGCTACTGGTTTCCCACTGTCAAATTTTTAATAAAGGTAAGTTTTCTTTGTTTAAGGAGCAGCACTTGCTGTATATGGAGGCTAGAGAATCATCATTGTCTTTATGTGCTTCCCTCCTCACACAGGTAAGTATCCAATTGACCTTTGAATTTATTCAAGCTGTCAACCTCACCTACCTGCGAGAGAAATTTGTTCCAACTATCAATGACTTGTTGGCTAAAAGAAAACTTCTTACAATCTAATCTAAATCTTAAGCCCTATAATTTGAATTTATGATCCCTAGTTCTGGAATTCTCTAGAATAATGAGAATTACCTCTTCATTCATCTTACTAATCCCTCTCAGAGCATTATAAAACTCAATCAGGTCATCTCTGAGGTGCTTGATTGCCAAGATTGGTAGCCACATAATTGGAATCTTACCTCATATGGTCATCTTCCTGCCGATCTCACCATTTGAGTTGCCCGTCTCTGGACCCTTTCAAGAAGCTCGATGTCTTTTTTCATGAGGTCTCCATACTTGAACACAGTATTCCAAATGTGGTCTTACAATTGCCTTATACAGTGGGATAATGACTACCCTATCTCTACAGGATAGCATTCGATAAATCATCAATAGGACATCATGGGCTTTCCTGGCTGCCTCTTTACGCAGTTCAGAAAGCTTCATATCTTCATATTGTAATACCCAGATCGTTTCCTCCTCCTCCACTGTTTTTAATTCAACCCAAGTGTATAATTATACTAAATTATACAACCCAAGTGTATAATTTAGTATATGACCATCTCTGAAGTCTGTTCAAGTCATCCCAAAGGAGTGATGCTTGGCACTGATCATTAACATCTCTGCCAATCTTTACGTCATCTACAAAAAATTTTGACATCACACATCCTATTACTTCATTGATGCCATTTATGAAAATGAGAAACAGTAGTCCAAGAACTGATCCTTGAGGGACCCCACTCCTGACGTTACACCAATCTGAAGAATATCCATTAATCACAACCCTCTACCTTCTGCCCTGCAGCCACCCAGCAATCCCCCTTAGAATCTTAAAAGTAATTACAACCTGTTCAAGCTTATACAGTAACCACTCAGTGATGGACCAAGTCAATTTCTTTGCTAAAATCCAAATAAACTATATCAAATTATTCTCTAAATCCAGCTCACAAGTAATTGTGTTGAAATAGCCTACTAAGTAGACTGCCATGTTTTGTGTCTTTCAGAATGCCATATCTATCAGAATGCTAAATTCCCTGTATTGCACTTTTAATTATTGCCTCTAAGATTTTTTCTTACCAATGAACAAAGGGTTACTGTTACCAAGAAAGACTTAGTTCTGCAAATTGCAGCATCTGGAAAACTAGGCATCTACGAGGTGATCTGATTGAAGTGTATATAAGGCCTTGAATGGTTTGAGCAAGCTCAATGCTGATGGCGTTCTTCCTCTTGTGAGATTCCGCACACGAGGGGGCATAAATTCAAATTAAGGAAAGACTTGTAGAATCAATGTGCAGAAATTTGCCTTTAGCCAGTGGGTGGTTGATTGCTGAAACAAGCTTCCATCTGTCGTGGAAGTTGATGGCTTAAATAAATTCAAGGCTGAACTAGACAAAGTTTTGTTGTGAATGATGGGTGAAACAGGAAGGGGTTTTTTTTTTTTTTTTTTTTTTGGCTGATGATATATAAGCTTGCTTCCTTGGATCATATGCCTCTTCTAATGCTAATGCTAAGTAGGTTAAACATGATTTACCCTTAACAAAGCCATGTTGTGTGTTCTTCAGAAAAATCTTTATATTGATCTGAATTCCTTGGATTGCACTCTTAATTGCTGCTCTAAGATTTTTCCTACCAATGAAGTCAGGCTAAACAGTAGTTACCAAATTCACTCTTAGAGCCACTTTCATGTATTGACACTTCTCCAATCCAAAGGAACCTCCCAAGTCCAAAGATGCCCCCATAATTAACCTGAATGGTTCAATACATTCCCTTATGCTCTCCCTCAAAACTAAAGGGTATATGCCATCAACTCTGGGAGCCTTACTTGCATTTATGCTCAAAAGTTGTTATAATAATCAATCATCTGTAATTACAACATCACTAACTGCATATGGCTCAGCCTCACTTGCAGAGCTTCTCAGCATGTAGGGCCTTTTGTCAGTCAAGACCAATGCAAAGTACCTATTTAATTCATCCGCAACATCAGCTGGGTTGTCTATGACTTTCTTACACCCAGTGCACAAGGGTCCAATCTGATTCACCCTTTTCTTCCTTGTATTCACATACATGAAAAATTCCTTGTCTCATTCTTTGCTCTTTTAGCCAATGCATTCTCATATGCAGCCTTAGCCTCCCTGACCTTATTTGTGGTACTGTTACAGATCACTTGCTGTAGTAGTAGGCTTCACTTCCTGTTGTAGGCTTCAGTACTTTTCATTGCTCTGTAACTGTCCCATGCTATCTTTTTCTGCTCTATTTGACCAGTCAGCTCCACAGTCATCCATTTCGGCATCTTCCTCCTCCTGCAATATTTTCTTAAAGGTATGTATGTGTTCATGGCTTGTGATATTTTATTTAAAACTATTCTATAATTCAAATGTTTTTGCCATCCCTCAGGGATCTGCCTAATTCACAGATGGCACATAGTGCCTTAAACTGTCAAAGTTTCCTCTTCTGAAGCTAAAACTCATGCCTTTACCTTTAACTACTGCAACATCTTTCTACAACTTCCAACTGACAACTGCATGATCACTTCCTGATAATGGTTCCTACATTAAGTGATGTCATCTGACTCTGTGATGTCATCTGATTCATTAGTAATGATGAGGTCAAGAATATTTTCACCCCTAATACTTTCTCTAACATGCTGGTGCAAATAATAAAGTTTATATAAAAAAATTTTTTTTACCCATCGTGAGTTTCCCTCCCACTTATTCCAATCAATCTGGAACAGATTAAAGTCACCCATAATAAGACACTCACGATTGCTTGCCCATTCCATACGTCCTGGAATGGGCAAGCTACTATTCAGTCTGCCCCTAAAAAGTTAATATATATATATATATATATATAAAAAGTGCATGTGTATATGTATATGCGACTGATATATAGATGGACGAATATATGTGGAGTATGTGTTCTAACAGACTCCCAAATTAGACTGCAGTAGGGACAACCTAATAGGAGCCTTCCTGCCATGCTGACATCATGCCTCTTCCCTCCTTGAGACATGGTATGGGAACTGCTGACACTGGCTCCAGCTGGTCTGGCTGATGTGGGGTCTCATACAGAGAGCCACTGTGCGATCTCCACCCCCCTACATAGAGTGCCCTGGCCCTATGACTTTACTGCCAACCAATCCCATATCCCTTCCCCAACCATACATTTCACCTGGTGGACTCTACCACCACAAAACTTTTACTGTTCTTGACAATCCCCTTCCCTGTACAGAGAATGGGCTCCTTCTACATGAGTGCCCCCTCTATCCCCACAACTTCCTATTTACAGGTGGACAGTCTTCCTATCATCCAACTTCTTTATCTTTACCTGTTCCCTCCTACCTTCACTATCTCTCCCATTCTCTTTTCATCTTCCAGAGCTTCCCCTCCCCACCAAAACCCCTGCATGGTACTACATATTATAAGGTTTGAATACCTCTCATGCTTGGAGTTCTCATAAAAAGACAAAAAAATAAAAATAATAATATTATTCTGGGCTTGCTCAAATACCTGAGCAAGCCCAGAGACCATATCTATCTCCTACTATAACCAGCTGCCTCCTTGGGACAGTGAATCAATAACTTGGGATCCCACAGCTCAATGCCAGAGGTACAACAGACCAACACCAAAATTTTCACTATTTCTGACATCTACAATTTTTACTGCGACACAGAGTATACTATGCAGTTTTATGGGAGACTCCTGGTGTTGCTTGACAATAAACATTATAACCTGATATTTTATACCAGCTGCTCCATTTCTGGGCCGACAGAACCCAACAGAACATCAAACACTTGAGTCACTGATGATCTCCCAGATTGAATTTGCTGCAGAGCATCAACTTGCTTCTTCAAAGATGCAACCATGCCTAGCAGCATGTTGAGTTTTGAATTCAGTTCCTTATACACCCTTGACATCTTGTACAAAGAAATGATTCTCCATCAGCTACAGACAGATCAGCATACGTGCAACAATGAGTGCAAGATAAAGGCCATAACTCACAGGAGAATCACCAGTGGAAATTCTGCTATTAGTCAATATTATTTGGCATATTATGACTAACTTTTCTAGGCGATTCTGTAATCTCTTTCAAAATAAAATTTAAAATTACAAAATATCTAAAAACCAATTTAGAATTTATATTATTTGAATTAAAGCTAACAGTGGTGACTAACAAACATCTTTCTAATTGCAAGTTTAAATATATAGCAATGTAAACAGAAGAAAGACTGTTTCTGTCTTTTATCATGGCTAAGTACTCTGTTAATTTTTTTTTTTTTTTTTGTTATTAAAATTCTTGATCATTATAACAATACAGTTTGCATGAATGTGAGCAGGATTTTAAAGAAGAGACAGAGAGAGAGAGTCAGAGGTAGAGAGGAATCACCAAGAAAGAGAAGAATAATGATATTCAGCTCAGGACCCTGGGTGTGCCAAGCCCATACTCACCAGATGTGAACCCCTGGATTTTACTCTAAAAAACATACCCTTGTGCTCAACAACAATAACACAAATTTTGCCTCTTTTCATCACTATTAGAAAAGTCATTAATCTATGTAATGGTTATTTTACCAGTTTGCACAGGTTATTTTACTTTTTTCCATACAGTTATCAGTACCAGCACTGTGTTTCTTATGTGAGTTCTACATATAAAAATAAAAAAATTAATTTCCTTTACAACGCAGAGAAAAATTTTTCTGTTGTTTAAAAGATTATGAAATATCTATATTAATGTTATACATATTTCATATAAAATGACACCCATATCTCTGATTGGTACCATACTTATTAAAATAACATACCTGACCATACATTCCTTTATTCAAACCTTGTTCAATATAGACGTAAGCTCCTTTTGCAAGTGCAGATTCTTTTTCTTCTTCTCTATTATCTTTTTGAAGTACTTTCGCTAGAGTTTTTTTATCTGCTCCCAGTCCTAGACCCTGAGGCCTTGGTATTACTTCTCTATATTCAAATTGCCTGTCAAGAGTTTTAAAAAAGTCATATAAAACATAGACATCAACACAAACAAACACACACACTGTTATCAAAAGTACTGGGACGCCTAGAGACATTAATATTTTAAAACAGTCTTTGCAGTCAATTCGCATGGTCAATGTTACAGACTTCTCCAATTCATCTCACAGATTCCCAATGGGTTTAATGCCTATGTTCTAAAATGGTTATTTCATCTGTTCTCCTAAAACCACATTATTACTTATTAAACTTTGTGGCATTGATGTGTCCACAGCTCTTCAATATAAATTCCATAAGTGCAGAAGCACAATGTTCTATAACAAAGATTTTCAAACTTTTTGTTATACACAGTTTCAGAACCCATTTGAAGAGCACAGGAGGAACAATCAGTCACTAGAGAGTAGTTTCCAGAATTCAAAAAACAAACTGTTCAAACTTGTTGCTTGAAACTTAATGACATTTTTTACTACATATATAATAAAATCTTGATTGAAAAATAACCAGTTATCAGTTGATTGTTAAGACTGTAGAAGTGAATAATGTAATTTTTTTCTGTCCAAGATTCACGATTCTGAATGTTATTGCCTACGAACAAGAGATTTTGACTTAACTCGATTATTTCAAGTACAGTAAACCCTTGCTAATCCGGATCGAAATATGAAAAATTCTGTTCGCATTTGGGTACTTTGAAAGACATGGGATTTAGGAAGGCAGATGAATCACTCTGATTACGCAGAGAGTGAGACAGAACATACATTACGTTGTCTTGCATGTTGTTCAGTATCGTTGTTGACTTCGAGTCGGCCAGATGTTATTGCTTATATCGCTTCATTTGCATACTTCTTTATACGTATGTACACGGTGTCCCAGGAGGAAAGGTCAATATTACAGGAGGTGAAAGGATAGGTCATTTTAAGCAAAAAAGTTCATATAAACATGTGATGTATCCCAAATGGTTTCCGAGATAGAGCTACTTTAATGTACATTTCTTTTGAAATTGGCGCGCAATATTTTCCTTCCCTCCCATCAGACTGCACCATTTGATTGTCAGTTGCCAGTTATCAGTTGATTGTTATGACTGTAGAAGTGAATCAGTGTGAGTAGCATCAGCGCTTTCCTACACGTCGAATTCTGGATCATAGTGTTTTCCAAAGTTCTCAACACACTGGTGAAAGTGGTATGCTTCCTAGTACTCATGTTTCATCTGAACGAGGACGTCAAGAAAATGTGCAGGAACGGGAACTCATTCTGAACATGGTTCAGCGTAGTCCTACAATTAGCATGCAGAGACTATTTGCATGTCTCGGTGTTTCACGAACATGTGTAGGGAAAACACTACATGAAGAGAACTTGTACCCATTTCGCCCACAGCGTGTGCAAAATCTTCACATAGGGGACAGTTCCACGGGTCTTGAATTTTGTTATTGGTTAAATGCCAATCGTGAAGTGCTTCCATCAATACTATTTACTAATGAAGCCACGTTTACCCAGAATGGAATCAACAACACACGTAACACTCATCAATAGTTGCACGAGAATCCACACGGTACAGTGGAAACAAATTTCCAAGTTCGTTTCTCAATCAATGTGTGGTGCGGTATGATCGATAACCTGTTGATAGGTCCCGTTATTTTAGAACATCGAATGACAGGACACAATTACCTTCAGTTTTTGCAAAATACATTAGGTGAACAACTAGAGGACGTTCCTTTGGCCACACGGTGTGCTATGTGCTTTCAGCATGATGGGGCCCCTTCCCATTCTATCAGGCATGTGAAGCAACATCTGGACCGAATTTTCCCTAATCGGTGGATTGGTAGTGGTGGTGCCATTAACTGGCCACCAAGATCTCCAGACCTAACCCCATTAGATTTTTGTTTATGGGGTTGGATGAAGAGTGAAGTGTACAGAAGAAAGGTGATCTGCTAGCTTGAATAATGAACAAGAGATGATCTGCTAGGTTGAATAATGAATGTTGTTGCTCCTATAAAGGAAAGTGAAGATACACTTAGACAAGCAACATGCCGTGTTCTCATGAGAGTAGAAAAGTGCAATGAAGTTGATGGTGGCATTATTGAAAATTTATTATAAACTGTTCCAAATTTGTCACTTGAAAAATAAATATTCAAATACCTCTAACTTGGAAACCATCCAGGATAGGGCACATGTTTATATAAACTTTTTTTGCTTAAAATGACCTATCCTTTCACCTCCTGGAATATTGACCTTTCATCCTGGGACACCCTGTATGTACATAACTTAACATATTTTATACAAGTATGGGATCTAAAGAATTTAAAAGTGGAATAAAAAGAAAACATGTTACTTTCGCTATCATTAACAAGCTCAAAGTGATAGAACAACTTGAAAATTGTATTCCTGGAGAAAAAATTGCTGACGAATTTAGTATTGGCTAATAGACTGCGTCAGATATTAAAAAACAAAAAGAATCTATAAAGACATTTTCTTCAAAATTCGACATGGAAAGTAATAAAAGCAGTGCATCAAATAGACAGACATTAAAAAAGGCCAAAAGAAGTGTTGCTGGAAGAAGCTGTATTTAAGTGGTATTCACAGCAACGATCAAGTGGCATTGGCATGCAATGCCAGCGCCACTTGAGAAATGTATAAAAAGACAATACATTTATCCATCTATCAATGGATATGTATTGCCTTTTTATAGTTTTTAAATAAAGGCTCTACAGTGATTTTTTTTTATTCTCCCCCCAATTAATCCAGATTAATGAAGGTTTACTGTATACTTAAATCACCTATTGAAAAAATTTAACCAAATGGCACAAAATGCAACAAATTTAATAAACTAATATAAAACATGATGCATTTCATAAACTGACACCAAAATTTAATAAACAATTTCACAAAAAAAAAAAATATATATATATATGTATATATAAATAAATATTCATGGTGAATAATCTTCTAAATGAACACATTTGTCATCAAGTTCTTTGTGTCTGTTCCTTCCTGTTGGTTGTAAAGACAAATTTTCAAAAACATTCTTGCCTCAGCATTTGAGCAGAATTGTTTTAAACTGCTAGTTTTGCTTACTGCTTTACTGGAAGATCAGCATACAATCCTTTCAGATCATTAACACTTTTAGGTATACTTGAATGCCCCCCCCCCCTGAAGTTACAGCTACTGATTGGTATGAACCGAAATAAGATTCATGCTGATAAAAAAGTGGTTATTCTTTTGCGACTTTTAATATCTTTATCAATCTTATAGGAATATTCCACCTTTTTACAAAAGCAGCTGAATCCAGTAGTAGTAGTAGTAGTGGCATGTGATGCAAGAAAGCATGTGTATCAGCTTATGCAGCATCAGCCAAAAAAAAAAAAAAAAACACACCATTCCCTCCAAATGCCTGTCCACTTTCCTCCTTAAATTTATTCAACCTATCAACTTCCATGACAGATGGAAGTTTGTTCCAGCAGTTAACCACCCGCTGGCTAAAGGCAAATTTCCGCACATCTATTCTACATCTGTCCTTTCTTAATTTGAATTTATACCCCCTTAGGTTCGTAATCTGAACAAGTGGAAGGATCCCATCAGAATTCAGCATGCTCAACCCATTCAAGGCCTTATTCACCTCAATCAGATCACCGCGCAGGTGCCTAGTCTCCAGCCACTGCAATTTGCAGAACTTAAGCCTCTCTTGGTAAGAGGATCCCTTCATTCCCCCTCACCAATCTTGTTGCCCTTCTCTGTACACCGCTCAAGCAAATCTACATCCTTGCTAAAATGAGGCCTCCAGACCTGCATACAGTACTCAAGGCGTGGCCTGACCATTGCCTTATACAGAGGGACAATCATCTCCTTTTCCCTGCTAACAAAATTCCTGTATATCATCAACACCCGCAACACCTGGTAGCCTGTCTGCATTACTCAGAAAACTTCATATCTGACTGCACAATTACTCCAAGGTCTTTTTCATTTTCTACCACCTTAAGTGTAGTACCACACAGTTGGTACGTTTCTCTGGGGTTACTTCTACCCACATGCAGTACTTTGCATTTGTCAAGGTTAAGCTTCAGTTGCCACTTCTTAGCCCATCTGCCCAAATTATCTAGATCCTGTTGCAGTAGCACACTGCCATTACTGTCATAAACAACCCTGCCAACCTTTGTATCATCAGCAAACTTCGACATTAAGCCTGATATACCATCATCAGTGAATGACCATATCATTCATACTGCTTCTCCCCAATTGGCCAGCAATTCTGAACAATGAAAAATGGTATTCAATATTTATGAAATAATGGACACTGATCATTTTGACTTTGCAGTAAATAGACTATAATTGTTCTTGGTCAGCACTCTAACATTTCCCAGGTGTTTTATTTCTGATTGTGATTGGTGTTTTCATTTTACTAATTGTCTAATAAAACCTTTCTTGATATACTGTTAGGTGGAGCTATTACTTTAAAATCAACAAAACATTCTTCTCAGTGCAAGAGATTTAGATTTGTATTTGCAAATCTAAATCTAAACATAGAGACTAAACATGGGTGGAACCCATGTTTAGTCTCTAGAGCTAAGTCCCGGTCAGCCCTTCCCTATCTCTTCCATCATGCAGTATGATTGATGACTTTTGAGGTTATGATGAACATCGTTGCGAGATCCAATATTGTTTACATTTCGAGGGTACAGCTCTAAAACGGTGTTCGCAGGCCGGCCGCTAGTTAGTACACCAAATTGAACCTATTGGTAACTCTCTAGGAGGCTTCCGGATCAGCTAATCTTGCTACCTCTACTCTGCCAGATAGTGACTGGAGGGAGTCCAAGTAGTGTGTATGCAGGAAGCATTGTCGAGGATCTGGGTATATTCTTACCACGTGTACGCCATATCCAAAAATTTCATTACTTCATACAGCATGTCCCACCCACTTTTCTTACTATTGAATACACCATGAATTGTCAAACTAATAGAGCAAGCTTATCTGCGAAAAGATCTAAACCTCCCTAGCACTTCCTAATTCATTTCACAAATATATGTGGTCTCAATTCTGATCTCAACAATGTCCATTTCCACTTGCAGTCTGCCAAACCCCATGTACTTTTTCTGAAAGAATCTCAGTTATCGGTTGATTCAACTACTGCTCATCTCAGATGCCCATATTATTCATTGTATGATTCCTTTCGCCTCAAAGGTGGTATTTGTCTGTTCTGATATTCCCTATCAGAGACTTGGCAATTTGGAATCACCTCTCTTTGATCTTCTCTGGCTTAAAATCTCTCTACCTCATTGTGTCAAATTCATCTGTTGTCTCTACCATTCTCCCAACTCCACTAATCACTTGGAGCTTTTTGACTTCCTTTCTTTGCAACTTGACTTTCTCCAGTCCAACTTTCCTAACAGTGAGGTAATTTTCCTTGGTGATTTTAATGTTCACAACTCCAGCTGGCTTCCGTTTTCTAGTCACACCGACCCAGCAGGTCGAGATGCTGGGGCTCTTGCAATTACTAATGACCTAGCACAGATTGTTCATTTACATACAAGAATACCGGAAAATCCTAATGATACAGCCAATACGCTTGATCCTTTTCTCACAAACAACCCTTCTAAGTACATGGTCGAAGTGAGAGGTCCTTTAGGCACTTCAGATCACTGATTTTTTTTTTTTTTTTGATTTGGTAGTTGTTGGCGCATCGGCTTCTGTGGCCATATTGCACCTCCCAAGGTTTTTTGCAGTACTTGATCCAAGCCCGAGGCGGGAATCGAACCCGCGACCTTTGGGTTGCCGGGCAGGTACTTTACCCACTCGGCTAGCCCGGTCGGCCTTCAGATCACAACTTGGTGATTGTCTCTTCTCCAATGGAACCTTTATCTCATGGCTATTCCCAACCTCGTATTGTTTGGCATTACAAGAATGTAAAATGGGATGACCTGCGAGACTTCTTTTCTTTGGTCGGATTACTGTTTCAAAACTTCTGATGTCAACATTTGCTCAGATCATGTCAGTGAAATTATTCTTGCAGGAATGGAATCCTTTATCCCACACTTCACTTTAAAATCTTGTCCTTTATCTAAACCTTGGTTTACCAATAAATGTGCTAAGGCTGTTCAAGAGAAGAATGTTGCATATCGTAATTGGCTTGTCTCTAATTCTTCAGTTTCATTTTCTGCCTACACCAAAGCTCGCAACAATTGTAAAGCAGTTATTAATCAGTGAAAACTAGAGTTTGAACAGGCTAAGAGTAGAAAACTTGCTTCTTGCCCTAATGGTAGCCAAGCATTCTGGTCTCTTGCCAAAGCTATTGGCCGCAACTTTTGCCCATCTCTGCTCCCACCTCTGTCCAAACCAGATGGTTCTGTTGTCACTTCAGCCAAGGATAAAGCTGACCTGCTAGCATCCCATTTTTCTTCCAGCTCATGTACTAATGATCTTGGTAAAACACCTCGCACCATTCCCAACACGCTCCATTCAATGCCTCCTGTGGTCTTCCGTCAAAAGGATATCAGAAGGATTTTGATGAATCTTGATGTTAAGAAAGCTCCAGGTCCTGATGGTATTTCTCCACTTGTTCTCAAAACCTGTGTTCCTGAACTTACTCCTGTTCTTTGCCGCCTTTTTTTCACTTTCTTATTTGAAATATGTTTTTCCTTCTGCCTGGAAATTTGCTCATATCCAGCCAGTTCCTAAAAATGGTGACAAATCATTCCCATCCAATTATCGTCCCATTGCAATTACAGTACACCCCCACTATTCGCGGGGGTTACGTTCCTGAGAAATGTCGCGAATACCGAAAACGCGAATACTGAGTTACGGCTCCTATAGTAATAAAAGGGTTCCGTTCCAAAGTATGAAATATATAAGAAAAACTAGTCTAAAATTTTGTCTATGTAGGTATTATATATACCTTCACAATATGACTATGTACATAGTGAAATGCAAGCATATGGCATCGAAATGAAAATAAGAAACAATTTAATTTAATATTAAATGTAATATTTATTAGAAATTTCAAACAAATCTCTCAAACAGCGTCTTTGCTAGCTAAAAAAACTTATCCCGCCTGTGCTATCACCAGTTTTGCTAAAGTGTTGATAAAGGAGTTGCCTTTTCACGAATGATGAGTGAACTTAACGGAATTTTATTTTGAGTTCGGTCTTCTATCCACAGATTTAAAGCCTTTTCCATTTTTTCTAATTTAACATCATGAGTTAGAGAGCAAATTTTTGAAGCAATTAGCGCGTTTTCACGGAAACACGGCGGATTTTTTTTTCCGATTTTTTGATTGATCGTATCATTGACTCATTGATTTAATAATGTTTTGCCACTGAAGAGACACTTTCACCATTAGAGATTTTATCTAATAACTCAATGTTATTTGCTAATGTCATCACCTTCTTTGATATTTTCACATTTCTTTTGTTATTTGTATCCATATTTTTGTAGGGGTTAGAAAGAACTTGTCCACAATAAAGTCACTTTGTTCCGTTAAGACACTCGAAAAAGTCTGTTTTACACTGCAAAACGGTAGATTTATCATTTTTGTAAGCATATCAATTTATAAATTGATAAATTTATTCAATTTATAAGCATATAAATTAAAAGCAAACGACAAAACCTTCCATGACAAGCGCATAACACATACTGAACAAGGATTAGCAAGAAACATCCATGCTTGCGATTTTGCCACTCCTCTCCCCCCACCCACCGAGTGCAGTTATGACCGGGAAAGATAATTTTAGCCACGCCCATGTTTTTTATGGTGGAAAATATTCACGGCGCTTTAAAATTCACATTTTTTTTAGGTTTCATTTTATATTAAATCAGTGATCGCAAATACGCGAATGGCGGGGGTTTACTGTACTTCTACTCTTTCTAAAGTAATGGAGAAATCAATTAACCGCCAACTCTTAAACTACCTAGAAACCTTCCGTCTGATCAACGATCGCCAGTATGGATTCCGCCAGTGTCGATCCACTGGTGATATTCTGGCTTATGTTACCCATTTATGGACTAATTCAATGGAAAGGTTCAGAGAAACACAAGTAGTTGCTCTTGACATCTCAAAGGCTTTTGATCGTGTTTGGCATAAAGGTCTTCTAAACAAGCTGCCATCTTATGGTTTGCCAACTGTTTTTAGTAATTGGTTTTCCAGTTTTCTCTCCAATCGCTCACTGAGGGTGTGGTAGATGGCTCTCTGTGTTCTAACTTCTCCACTAATGCCGGTGTCCCCCAAGGTTCAGTTCTTTCCCCCACTCTTTTCCTCTTGTATATTAATGACCTTCTTCCATTGACTGGAAATCCTATCCATAGTTTTGCCGATGATAGCACATTGCGTTCCACTTTCCATTTTGAGAAATGTTGTCCTGCTCAATCAGCTTCAACTTCTTGAAAATCTGCTACCAATTCCTTAAATGCCGATCTTCAGATAATTCTCCAGTGGGGCAAAGACAACTTAGTTGATTTCAACCCTTCTAAAACTCAGTCTTGTCTTATATCTCGCAAAAAGGATTCTTCTGCTCCTATGCTTATATTTAGTGACACTCCGATTTCTAGGCAAAATGATATATCTCTTTTGGGGATTACCTTGACTTCTAATCTCTCTTTGCACAAGCACATTACAAATATTGCTTCCTCTGCATCTAAAAAACTTGGTTTTCTCTTTTTCTCTCGGCGTTACTTTTTTTCCAAACAGCTTCTCACTCTGTATAAATCGCAAATCCACCCTGCCATGGAATATTGTTCCCACATCTGGGGTGGTGCCCCCAAAACCTCTCTCAGGCTTCTTGATTCCATTCAGAAGAAGGCAGTTAGGTTAATTAATGATTCATCTCTAACAGAGTCTCTCCACTCGCTTTCTCATAGACGTACTGTTTCTGCTGCATGCCTCTTCTACAGATACTTCCATGGGCACTGTTCTTCTGAATTGGCTTCTATAATTCCCACTCTCTCTTTTTCGAAAAAGTCCGAACATGTGCCACCACCAGCCAACATCCATTTATTGTCCAACTTCAAACCCACAGAACCAACTTTTCATCTTCCTCATTTATTCATTCAACTGCCGTTTTCTGGAACAACCTTCCTTCATACGTATTTCCTGAAAATTACAATCTACAGAAGTTCAAGTCCAATGTCAACAAATATCTTCTTTCGTCTTCTCAACCTCCAACCCAAGCACGGTACTAAGTACTATAGGTTCTAATACTTCTTGTGTTTGGGGTTCACATAAAAAAAAATAAAATAAAAAAAAACCTTCTGCAGAACCCTAATATCTTAAAAAAAATAAAATAAAAAAAAAAAAAGCCAAACAGTAATAATTAACAATATATTAAAAACAGTAATACACGTATATCATGAAATAAAATATTAACAAAACCTCTGGGATCACTTTACAGAACCCCAGGGTCCTGTGGAACACAATACAACTTTCGAAAATCCAGATATAAGATTTTTGATTCTACATTATCTGCTCCTCTTTCATGAGAGAGAGCTGTGAAATCACCTCACCATCATTAAAAATTTCATGGATCCCAACAAGCTTTTGCAGAATTTAAATTTCACTGTCAGCATACATATTTTATATAGATATAGCCATAGAACTGTTTAGCAGTACAGTATGCTTTCACACATCTATCTTGGATCTCCTGCTAAACACCACTAACTGATTATCATTTCTTCAAGGAGGTTAATATTCATACTCTGTCCCTTTTCAGCAATGCTGCACCAAAATTTTGTTAATAACAATGGCCCTGCAGTCTAGATTTGGCTGTAAAGGACGTTTCTAAAGTTTCTCAGAATGAGATCTGAACTACTAAGCTTTTGTTTTTTCACCTGGTTGAATATTCCTCACATTCAACATTGCTATGAGGAATTGTTAAAATGCAAAATATCACCAGAAACTAGCTATATTTCCAGTGTCCTGAATTCATTCTTCTTTCATAATAGCTTCTGATGGGTTCACACGTTAAAATAAACAAAACTGATACTGCAAAACATTTACTGCTCCATTTCTTTATCTTCATTGAAACTAAGAAGCACTGAAAACCTGCTCACAGAAAATTTCAAATTTTAAAATGATACACTGCCAAATGAAATCTGTACTACCACCACATCTGTAGGAACATCTTTTTCAGTGGGAACTTGTATGCTATGTAGTCACATGAAGCAATAAACTTATTTCCTCATTGAACAAAATCGCCTTCTCTCCTTCACTCTCAACAACCTTGGCAGTAGAGCTAACCTACAACTATGTCACAATCATTCTTCTGATTAATTCTGATATGGTAATAAATTTCCAAAAGGGAAGCAGAAGATTTAACAATCACTGGTCAAACTGCACATCACTTCTTCAACAAATCAAGGTGTAATGACCACAGTATTGATGGGACACATTTGACTGAAGAGGTACATTGGGAAGTACCAGATAGTTTTCTCAAAGAAGCTTACATGCTTTCAGGTTGGTCAAAATGATGATGCCCAATACTGTACAGTGTAAAGTCCCCTTCCAATTGGCACTGAGAGCAAGCGTCTTTTAATTTGATTTTTTTAAAAATTAAATATCATTGTAATGGGATAAATCTTGGAATCATTTTGATTACTGCCATCTGTAGCAATCAAAAATGGCACATTTTTCAAAACCATTCACATCAACCACTACTTCTTTTCCTCTCTGTACAATTTTACCTACAATGCTTACTGTTTCTGTTTTTCCACATCCATTGTTTTAGCTATTTCATTAGAAACAAATTTCTGAACACTACACCTACTTGATCAGCAGAGCTCATCAGAAGATTATACTCTAGGATAAATAATGTGAATAAGCTTTCAACATGTATGATACTATCACCTTCACTTTGCAACACTAGATCTATTTTTTTTTTTTATTTCTTTCAATGTGCTGCACATTATGCTTATTTGTTCACAAATATCCGATTACAGCATTTCCCCTTGAAACTGAAAAAAATTACACCTACATACAGTACACAAAGCAAACATTATACGTTACCTTTTCCAGATTTTTTATACATGGAAAAGTTTGGGATCTTTTAAACATTATGTCTTATTATTTGAAATCTTACTGAAGGACATTGTTAAATAAAATTTAGCTTTACAGCACATCTGTCATTTCACTTTGCATATTCACCACATATTTTATATAACACACACTAGCAAACTTGATGGTTAATTGAATAAATCTAGACAAACACAAAATTTCATACAGAAATTTTTTAAATTCTAAATTTAACGCTGAAGCCACATTTTTACAGTTTTTTGTTTTTGTGATAAAGATGAAAGCTGTTCAATAAATAAAAATGATGAACAGGAAAATGGGTCAAAATAACTGGCGCCACTGTAAACTCAGAGTTGGCAACTATGGAGCTACACAGAGTAGTAGTTTTCAAAGTGTGTTCTACAGAACCCTAGGTTTCCTGAAAAGCTACATATGTTCTGCTAATTTTTTTCTTTATTTATTTAATTTGTACACAGGTATCATTGTTTTAAATTTATTATTAATTATTAGTGTTTTTAAAGATATTAAAGTTCCACAGAAACTTTAAATTTGTAAAAGGATTCTAGGGAAGGATTCTTTCTTATATTTACAGTTCAGCAAAAAAAAAAAAAAAAAGTACGTAAAGCACTGGTCTAGAATATAATGGTGAGACATTTTATTCATTATACTGTCAATAAAAATCAGGAGTCCAATGCCAGTGATGGTGCATCTGCACCATCACTGTAGTTCATAGTTGGGGGTGTGCAGTCTATAGAAGAATCTCCCCGTCTATACAAAATTGAAGCAACACTTTTTATTATACAGAAGGCATTTCCACTACAGCATCAAGTTTCTGCACATACAGCACCATGGTATAACTGCTGCTGAGCACTGACTTTTTTTTTTATCCTCGGTTTGTGTACTACAGTTCATCACATCGATAGTCTATCCTGTATGCTCCTGGATCTCCTAAGTCATTTTGTCTGGCAACACATTTTACTGTTCTGAGGCCACTTTATGTCTAAATATATAATTAACAGCTTCACGATTCAACTTTCACATCACCTTGAGTTTTCTACTTCCACATGATGTTCCATACAGTAGTCCATGGGAACTTTGAAGCCTCTGAAATCCACCCAACACTGTTCTGAGGCCACTTTATGTCTAAATATATAATTAACAGCTTCATGATTCAACTTTCACATCTCCTTGAGTTTTCTACTTCCACATGACGTTCCATACAGTAGTCCATGAGAACTTTGAAGCCTCTAAAATCCACCCAACACTGTATGATGTGGTACCCAAGTTTTGCAAAAAACCTGTACAAAAGTTATTCTGTATAGATTTTGAAATTCTGTTCCAGTATTAATAGGTAAATCTAGTCTATATTAAGTTTAGAAAGTGCAATTCAGTGCTGAGGGTACTTAGCACTGAGCAAATAACATCAGAAATGTAATTATAATCATGATTGAATATACTCAAAATGTTAAAAAATATTAACCTGTTGATATAAGATATTATCACTGAGGGTTTTATTCTGAACATATTCAGTAGAAAATTCTCAAATTAGAAACAGCTAAAAAGGTGAAAAGGTAAAAAGGGTCAAATTTACTATAAAGCACACTCAGCTGCTGATTCATAGCAGAAGACTGCCAAAAGGCTCAAAACTCTTCTTTTTCTGGACAATCAGCATAGTAACGGATAAAAAAAAAAAAAAAAAAATCACAATTTAATCTTTTTTTTATTAATATTAACTTTTATTATTATTATTTTAATTACCATGCATGTATTACTGTTTTTCATTAACTGTTAATTATTATTGGTTTTAAAGATATCAGGGTTTTCAAAATATTTATATTTGCAAAAGGGTTCTTTGGACAAAAAACATTTGAAAAGAGCTGATTTAGACATTGCTCTCTCAACTTACTACACTGGACCAAGACTTAAGGACCAACACTATTTCTAAAGGTTACAACCACAAAATCTTTACTTAAGATACTCTTTACTGATAAGAGTAAATTCAGTCTCAGCAGTGATTCTGGACGTCAGCTAATCTGGCGAGAGGTTGGTACATGGTATCACCCTGCAAACATCACTGAAAGGGTTCAATATGGCAGTCGAGGTGTTCTTGTCTGGGGAGGCATTATTTTGGATGGATGTACACAACTGCAGATACTGGAAGGCAGTACTGTTACCGGTGCACACTACTGTACTGAAGTAATCCTTCCCCATGTGCATCTGTTCTGCACTGCCATTGGCCCCGAGTTCGTGTTTATGGATGATAACACCACACCCCAACGCACTGCAGCTGTTGATATGCTTTTGGAAAGTGAGGACATTGTTCATATGGATTGGCCTGCCCATTCCACCAATCTAAATCCCATCAAACACACATGGGATGCTATGGGGAGATGCCTAGTGGCACGTCCACACCCACTAGAAAATGTTCACCAGCTGAATGGCACTGACAGAGGAATGGATGACGTTACCACAAGAACTTATTAACAACATTGTTCTAAGTATGGATAGGCGGTGCAAAGCCTGCATCGACATTAGGGATGGCCACATCTCCTACTGAGGAACACCTCTTCCCTTTGTTCCAGCTTTGGCAGTGATGCATCTGTATCATGGCAGCCAGTGCTATGTTGCCATTTTTCAATAAAGTCCCTCTGTACCATTTTGTTTCCATTGCTGTGTCGGTGTTATTTCCTTCATTTCTGTATTTCACGAGGTTCCTTTGGTATGCTTTTCTCATATCCAGGCCACTCCTATGAGAAGCTACAAGTGAAAATCTGACAGGTCCTTAAATTTTGCACACCAGTGTATAAACAAGATTTACTACTACCTAAGGTAAGACATATTCTGAGTAGTCAATGACACCTAAAAAAAATTTGCTGTGGAGACAAGAAAGCATTAGGAACAGGATTTTTAGGTAACATGATTGAATATAGAAATTTGGTTTATGATTGCAGTGTCTATATCTTGCAAATATTTGGCACAATTTATGATTGGTTGAAGGGGCTGACCCATACCATATATAAAAATTTGGCAATTAAGTTCCAGAACCGAATCAATTTAAAGAAAACCAGATATTAGAATAAAATAGACCTTTAACATTTTTTAAAGTTAGGCAGCTATACACTTATGCATCACTTGTTGGAAACATTTTTTAAATGAACTTGGGCTGATTGCATCCAATCCAATGTCACATTTCTTTTATCGTCTCCTATACCAAACTTGTCATTTTAGCATGAATATGATTTTGGGGAACAAGACATAGTCTGGAGGAAATTAATTAGGAGGAAAAGGGGGAAATGATTTAGCACTACAGTCTCACAATTTGCCAAAAATTTGATAATCGGTGCAGTGACAGAGCATTTTCATACAACAGGAAATAGCTCCTTTTTCTTGAAACAGGAGAATTATTTTAACCAAACAATCGAAAACTTATGTATAGTACTCTTTATCATTGTCTTACCTTGTGGAACAAATTCGATGTGAACGATTCCCCTATTATAGAAGAAAGTGATCACTTTGTTTTTTATTTTAGAAAATAAAACTTTTTGCATCTTGAAAAGCACGTTGATTTCAATTTCATGCTTTGTCTCTTTGGTAGTAGATTCTATTTGAAAAACCATGACTCACCTGTTATGATTGAATGAACTGAGAAAGTAGGGATCCCTCTTCACATGCTTTGAACATGAGCAAATCTTTGAAATCCATCAGTCAAGCAATGCAAAAAACTGATAGAGTTCACATTCTTGCCCAAATCTTCTATCAGAATTGTATGAATTGAAGAAGAAAAACCCTTTATTGTATGCATAAGGCACATCACTGTACATAACACCCTTCGTGGCTACAAGCTAGGGGTTTACATGATCACGATTGTGAATTGAATTTTAATTTTCTTAAATGGCGATTCTAATTAGCAAAAATAGGAGGAAATTTATCCACAGGCTATAAAAGTAAAGATATATTAAGCACAAAATTACCTTTTATTACCTTACCTTACCAATCCAATTAAAAAATTAAATGGTATGTGAATATCGGAAGAATATACGTGATAATCGGAATAATTAATACGTACTGTAATATGTACATACAAACTAGTTGACATTTCTGTTCACTGACATTTGTGGGGTGGGGATTAAAATTTAAAACAATAAAAAGGTAAGCAATCAATAACAAAGAACACAACACACAAATTGCAAGTAACACAATACGTGCAAGTGAGAATGGAGTAACAAGTTACGAAGCTTTAAAAATAGGAGTGAAGAGAAGATTCTGAAAATTAATTTTTTTATATGATTGAAGATTCCATGGAATACACTGAACACATTTCACCGTAATAACCCAGAGAATTCCAGCTGTCGGTATTATCACAAATTCAATAAGATGGACTTTACTATCCGTTTATGATAGATTGCACTAACAGAGAAGCCCAATAAACAGGTGACTGCTAATTGTTTTATGGTTGTGACCTCCAGAAATCTGACCGAACCACGTGTACGGTTGGAGACAGTCGTAGGGTAATCTCCAGTGCTGCGGTCTCCTGCCCCAATTAAACAGCATGTTGTCCCAATTAAGCGAAGTAAACCCTGGCTATTTTCTCAATTGGGTTCTGTTGCCCCAAATAAACAGCTGCCCAATTATTATCTTGGGTAAAGCCCATTTGTAGACTCACTGTGTGGCAACAATCCAATACCAGTCTGTCGATCTTTAATACTTTACTCTTACTTTCACAGCTATTTATCATGGGATCCAAACAGGCACAGATATGAACAGTTTATGTCTGGTAAAGCAAAGGTAGCCATGAACTGTCATACTTTGGTTGCCACTCATCTGAGCAAGGCACAGAAAGGTTGGATCACAGCATGGTTTTGTTAAGGGGAAGTCTTGCCTGACCAATTTGATTGGATACTATGATGCAGTCACAAAAGAACTGGATGCAGGGAATAGCTTTGATATTATATACTTGGATCTTAGAAAGGCTTTTGATACTGTTGCACATGGAAGACTGCTACACAAATTGGAGCAATGTGACATTGGAGGCAAATTGCTGCTATGGATAAAGGGGTGGTTGAGGGGGAGAAGACAGAGAGTGGTAATCAATGGCCACTGCTCATCGTGGACTAATGTTATTAGTGGAGTCCCTCAGGGCTCAGTGTTGGGTCCATTATTGTTTTCTGTATTTATAAATGATATTGATGATGGCATATCAAGCTTAATGTCCAAGTTTGCAGACGATACAAAGGTTGGCAGGGTTGTCAAGGACACTACTGACACTATGCTGCTGCAACAGGATCTGGAAAGGTTGAGCAGATGGGCTGAGAGGTGACAAATGAAGTTTAACATTGACAAATGTAAAGTACTACACATGGGAAACAGCAACCCCAGAGCAACGTATCAACTCTGTGGTACTACACTGACAGCGGTAGAGAATGAAAGGGACTTGGGGGTGGTTGTGCAGGCAGATATGAAGTTCTCTGAGCAGTGCAGATGGGCTGCAAGAGTAGCTCATGGAGTATTGTCAATGATATACAGGAATTTTTCCAGCAGGGATAAGGAGGTGATTATTCCCTTGTATAAGGCAATGGTCAGGCCACACCTAGAGTACTGTATACAAGTCTGGAGGCCTCATTTCAAGAAGGATGTAGAGCTGCTGGAACGAGTACAGAGAAGGGCAACAAGATTAGTGAATGGAACAAAGGGGTGCTCTTACGAAGAAAGGCTTAAGTTTTGCAAATTACAGTGTCTGGAGACTAGGCACCAGCGAGGTGATCTGATAGAGGTGTATAAAGCCTTGAATGGTTTGAGCATGCTCAATGCTGATGGGCATTGAGCATTATTCTGAGCCTCTAGCTCAGAATAATCACCTGAGACGGCATAAATTCAAATTGAGGAAAGACAGATGTAGGATAGACATGCGGAAATTTGCCTTTAGCCAGCGGGTGGTTGGTTGGTGGAACAGACTTCCATCCCTTGTCGTGGAGGTTGATAGCCTAAATAAGTTTAAGGCTCAGCTGGACAGGTATTTTGAACGAACAGAGGGGTAAAGTGGAAGTGGGTTTTTTTTTTGGCTGATGCTGCATAAGCTTGCTTTCTTGCATCAAATGCCTCTACTAATGCTAATGCTAATCACTAGAATGATGTAACTGTGGCATTTATGAAAAAGTACTCAGGAGCAGGTTTTGACTGCATTGTGACATAGGTCTGGGAAGGAAATCTGTGGAGTAGAGTCTGCCTATATTTTTTATCCACTGCGAACTTCTAGAAATTACCATCCAGAGAGTCTATGTACCATAGCACCTGCATGGGTAGGAATCAATCAGGTAACCTTAACTGGTTTGGGTGGCCTGAAGAACTGGGTTGGCCCTAAGGCTTGGGACCAGAATCCTCCTGTTATTGTGAGACCAGAAATCACTGAAATGATTGTCAGAAATAATTCTGACAATCGCTTTGACAGCAAAGACAAGCCATCTCTCATGAATGAAAGCCAAAAGACATCTGATGATAAGAGTAGCTGTCATCTGGATGATCTTTAGTGCTGTGGGAAGCCAAAATTTCCAAATAGCCCACTCAACAGCCAAAATTCCTACGAGAATATCCATCTAAGTGCATCGTGGCAGTAGATGTCCGGACTTTGGTGCCATAAAGAATGGCAGCATAGACCAGCGTTTCTCAAACAGTGTTCCGAGAGATGTGAACAAGTGTACCGCAAAAAATTGTAATTAATAATTTTAAAAAATATAATAATAAATTTTGCATATTTGTAGTGTATGCCACTTTTGTATCATTATAATAATATTTAACATAATTTTTTTTCAGTTATTAATATACTATACTGGCATAGACTAATAATCAAATAGACCGCGGAACACTATTTTGGCATGCTTTTGCACAAAGAAGTATGTGTAGAGTTAATGACACCACGAAAAAGTAGCAATGTGGTGATCTAGTATGCCATTCGTATGCGATTTAGCCTGGAGTACATGGGTTAAAGGAGAAGAGGAAGTGAACCGATATCATAACTAAACTTTTCCTTGTATACATTTTTTTTGGTTAATTATTAGTATTTCGAAATATTATTATTAAAATATGTGATCATGGATTGGTGGTTGAAAAAACGGAACTTTAAAACGAGAAGCAAAGTACTTCTAGTAGTGCAACTATGGTCAATGAAAACGAACACTTCAAAGTGGGAATGAACAATTGCAGCCTTTTGTTTCCTCAGAAATCCGAAGTGAAAAAACAGGAACCAACTAATAAAAGACCAAAATGAAAGTATGATGACAGTTATTTGAATTTTGGCTTTACGTGTGTTGGAAATAAAGATGCTCTTGATGCACAGCGCACCATATGTAATAAAATATTAGCAACGTTTCTTTGGCTCTTGCTAAACTTGTGTTTCATAAGTGTTCCGTGAATATGTTGTGAGATGAAAAGTGTTCCATGACTAAAAAAGTTTAGGAAATGCTGGTATAGACATAGGTATTAATGTATTTGCAACCAACAGCTTGGTCATGGGCATATGAAAGTCTTGCTTTCCTTACTAACCACTGGAGTCAGCAGAACCTGATTTACAGCAAAGCTTCTGGCCAAAAAAAAAAAAAAAAAAAAAGGTAAACTGCATCCACTGCAGGATGGAAGTCTCCTCTTCTGCTCATGTTGAAGAAAATTGTCATATGGGTCCAATGTGGGTTGGCAGATCGACCATATTTGACAGTCAGGGGCTTGAACCCCAGTCTATTCAAAGAGCATGTGCTACTGCATTCTCACTCCTGACCACTCGGCTATGGAGGCCTCTTTTGGTCAAAAAAAAATAATCCTCAAATCATCATGTTGTTGGTTAGTCACTTCAGCAAGGCACAGAGATTATGGATCCCCTTAAAATGGATTGCACCATTGTTGGATTGCATTTAAGTGAGAAAGTCAACTGTTTAGACTTAACAAGATTGATGCAGAGACAAAAACTGGACAGGTAGGCCTCAAAGTTCTGGATTTTTTATTGGATCAAGACACTGATATAGTCAGCAGTTTTCACAGAGTTGATGAGAGTGAACAGTTTTATATCATCGGCAAAGGTAATGATGCCAGTCCAGCCCATCACAAAAAGGCACAAGAACAGCTGAGAAGAAGACACCAGACAGGATCCCCACCTTGTGGAACTCCAGCTGTAATTGTCCTAGTGCAGCTCTGATTACCATCCCAAGTCTCAGCCAATGAGGTAATACTCATGTAGTAAGCTTCTCAGCATATGAACAGATATGGCATGAAATACAGCCTGGACATAGACATCATAGACATCATAACTGTGACCTCAGAACCATGCTCAAAGGCCTGAAGGATCTTGATATCAGTGGTCACAAAATTTGTGGTGGTCAAGTTAAACATAAGAAAAGCACCTGGGGTGGATGGGATCTATCCAGTTATATTAAAGGAGGCAGCAAAGCAACTAAGCAAACCCTTAGCCATAATTATGAGAGCATCCTTGGACTCAGGAGAGGTTCCCACAGATTGGAGATGTGCAAATGTATCCCCAATTCACAAAGGGGGATCGAAGGGTGACACGAGTAATTACAGAGCAGTTAGTTTAACTTCTGTTCCGGGTAAAATAATGGAGTCACTGGTTAAAGATGCATTGCAGGATCATCTAGACAAGACTGCAGCAATAATTCAGACACAGCATGGGTTTGTTAAGGGAAAGTCTTGTCTGACAAATCTGATAGGATATTATGATGTGGTTACAAAGGAACTGGATGCAAAAAATAATTTTGATATCATATATTTGGATTTCAGGAAAGCTTCTGACACTGTTGCGCATGGAAGACTACTGTACAAATTGGAGCAGAATGGTATTAAGGGTAAGTTGCTACAATGGATAAAAGGATGGTTAAGTGGGAGAAGACAGAGGGTGGTAATCAATGGGTGCTGCTCTTCTTGGACTAATGTTATTAGTGGAGTCCCACAGGGTTCGGTGTTAGGTCCACTGTTGTTTTGTATATTTATCAATGATATTGAAGAAGGTATATCAGGCTTAATGTCGAAGTTTGCAGATGATACAAAGGTTGGCAGGGTTGTTAATGTAATGGCAGTGTGCTACTGCAACAGGATCTAGATAATTTGGGCAGATGGGCTAAGAAGTGGCAACTGAAGTTTAACCTTGACAAATGCAAAGTACTGCATAGGGGAAGAAGTAACCCCAGAGAAACGTACCAACTGTGTGGTACTACACTTAAGGTGGTAGAAAATGAAAAACACCTGGGAGTAATTGTGCAGTCAGATATGAAGTTTTCTGAGCAATGCAGACATGCTTCTATTGGAATGAGCAGAAGCCTGAAAAACAAGATGCAGGATATTTCAGAGACTGCTGGAAGTCATTGTGATACAAGTAAACACATGGGTTGTGTTAGGGTAGCTAAGAATAGAAACAAGTGCAGGTATACTTGCGTGTACACCAATGCTAGGAGTTTAGTAAATAAATTTGATGAATTTCAGGTATTGCTCAAAACATCAAAGGCAGATATTGTGGGGATATCAGAGACGTGGTGTCACACAGATATAAGGAATGCAGAACTGGAATTTGGGGAGTACAATGTGTATAGAAAGGATAGACAGGACAGGAGGGGAGGAGGGGTTATGCTATTAGTTAAAAAACACATAAAATCCAAGGAAGTGAAGCCAGTCAACATTGATGGACAGGGCAGTGTCGAGTCAGTTTGGTGTGACATAAGCATAGGTAAATCAAAATTGAGAGTAGGAGTGTGCTATAGGCCTAATGACTCTGATGAGTATAATAAGATACTGTACAGGGAAATAGAATGGGCCAGTAAATCAGAGAGTCTTATAATGGGGGATTTTAATTTCCCAGATATTGACTGGAATTTGTGGGTTGGTCACTCACACACTAGCAGGGCTTTTGTGGATTTATTGGATGATTGTTTTCTACACCAGCATGTTCGTGAGGCAACTAGAGGGAGTAATACTCTTGATCTGATTATTAGTAGTGATTCTTCATGCATTAGGAATCTGCAGATAAAGGAACCACTGGGTGGCAGTGATCACAGTGTGCTGAAGTGGGATTTACTCAAGGAGGTAACTACCATCAGAGGCAAAGGGAAGGGTTTTTGCTTTCGTAAAGGCGACTATGATGGTCTGAGACAGTATTTAAATTCTACACAGTGGGACCAACTGATGATGTTACCAACAGCAAATACAAAATGGGAAGCATTCAAGGAACTAATCTTGGAAGCTACCAGGCTTTACATACCAACCAAGAAATATTGTTCAAGGTTCAGGCCTAAATGGTTGTCAGATGAACTAATGAGACATATGGCAGAGAAGAAAAATGCATGGGATACATACAAATTAATGGGTGACATGGAAGCCTATGATAGATATAAGTTGGTCTGTAACCAAGTCACAAAGGAGATTAGGCAGGCAAAGGCAGATTATGAGAAATCCTTGGCAAAGGACGCAAAGAAAAACAGAAAAGAGTTCTTTACCTATTTAAACTCAAGAAGGAAAGGGATGAATCAGATTGGTCCACTGGATGTTGATGGTTCAACAGTTGAGGATCCTGCTCAGGTGGCTAACAATCTAAACGAGTATTTTGCATCTACATTCACACATGAGGAGTTATTCAGGAAGGGGAATGTCGTAGGTGAAGTAAACATTGGCAGTGAGCTAGATTATTTTCTAATAACTGAGAGGAAAGTGGAGGAGAAATTGCTGAGGATAAACATAAAAAAGGCACCAGGGGTGGATGGGATCTATCCAGTTATATTAAAGGAGGCAGCAAAGGAAGTAAGCAAACCCCTAGCCATAATTATGAGAGCTTCTTTGGACTCAGGGGAGGTACCCATGGACTGGAGATGTGCAAATGTAACCCCAATTCACAAAGGAGGATCAAAGGCTGACACAAGTAATTATAGACCTGTTAGTTTAACTTTGGTTCCAGGAAAATTAATGGAGGCACTGGTTAAAGAAGCACTGCAGGATCATCTGGACAAGAATTCAGTTATAGCTCAGACACAGCATGGTTTTGTTAAGGGCAGGTCTTGTCTGACCAATTTGATTGGATACTATGATGTAGTCACAAAAGAACTGGATGCAGGGAATAACTTTGATATTATATATTTGGATCTTAGAAAGGCATTTGATACTGCTGCGCATGGAAGACTGCTGCACAAATTGGAGAAGTGTGGCATTGGAGGCAAATTGCTGCTATGGATAAAGGGACGGTTGAGTGGCAGAAGACAGAGAGTGGTAATCAATGGACACTGCTCAACGTGGACTAATGTTATTAGTGGAGTTCCTCAGGGTTCAGTGTTGGGTCCATTGTTGTTTTCTGTATTTATAAATGATATTGATGATGGTGTATCAGGCTTAATGTCCAAGTTTGCAGACGATACCAAGGTTGGCAGGGTTGTTAAGGACACTACTGATACTATGCTGCTGCAACAGGATCTGGAAAGGTTGAGCAGATGGGCTGAGAGGTGGCAAATGAAGTTTAACATTGACAAATGTAAAGTACTACATATGGGAAACAGTAACCCCAGATCAATGTATCAACTCTGTGGTACTACGCTGACAGTGGTAGAGAATGAAAAGGACCTGGGGGTAATTGTGCAGGCAGATATGAAGTTCTCTGAGCAGTGCAGACGAGCTGCAAGAGTAGCTCATGGTGTCTTGTCAATGATATACAGGAATTTTTCTAGCAGGGATAAGGATGTGATTATTCCCTTGTATAAGGCATTGGTCAGGCCACACCTTGAGTACTGTATACAGGTCTGGAGGCCTCATTTCAAGAAGGATGTAGAGCTGCTCGAACGAGTACAGAGAAGGGCAACAAGATTAGTGAATGGAACAAAGGGTTGCTCTTACGAAGAAAGGCTTAAGTTTTGCAAATTACAGGGCCTGGAGACTAGGCATCGGCGAGGTGATCTGATAGAGGTGTATAAGGCTTTGAATGGCTTGAGCATGCTCAATGCCGATGGGATTCTTCCTCTTGCTCAGAATAATCACCTGAGAGGGCATAAATTCAAATTGAGGAAGGACGGATGTCGGATAGATGTGCGGAAATTTGCCTTTAGCCAGCGGGCAGTTGGTTTGTGGAATAGACTCCCATCGCTTGTTGTTGAAGTTGATAGCCTAAATAAATTTAAGGCTCAGCTGGACAGGTATTTCGAACGAACGGAGGGGTGAAATGGGAGTAGTGGTTGGTTTTTTTTTTTTTTTTTTTTTTTGGCTGATGCTGAATAAGCTTCCTTTCTTGCATCATATGCCTCTACTAATGCTAATGCTAATGCTGCCAGGGCAGGTCATGGGGTTTTGTCAATGATATATAGGAATTTTGCTAGCAGGGAAAAGGAGGTGATTATTCCTCTGTATAAGGCAATGGTCAGGCCACGCCTTTAGTACTTCGTACAGGTCTGGAGGCCTCATTTTAGGAAGGATGTAGATTTACTTGAGCGTGTACAGAGAAGGGCAACAAGATTGGTGAGGGGAATGAAGGGATCCTCTTACCAAGAGAGGCTTAAGTTCTGCAAATTGCAGTGGCTGGAGACTAGGCACCTGCGAGGTGATCTGATTGAGGTGTATAAGGCCTTGAATGGGTTGAGCACGCTGAATTCTGATGGGATCCTTCCACTTGTTCAGATTACGAACCTAAGGGGGCATAAATTCAAATTAAGAAAAGACAGATGTAGATTAGATGTGCGGAAATTTGCCTGTAGCCAGCGGGTGGTTAATTGCTGGAACAAACTTCCATCTGTCATTGTGGAAGTTGATAGGTTGAATAAATTTAAGGAGGAACTGGACAGGCATTTGGAGGGAATGGTGTGATATTTTTTATTTATATATTTTTTTTTTGGCTGATGCTGCATAAGCTCATACACTTGCTTTCTTGCATCAAATGCCACTGCTACTACTACTACTACAATCTTGACCGAGTAGCACAGTGAACCTGCAGTAACTATTGTGGCAGTATTTGGGTCATTAGCATTCTCAGCAGAGATTTCTCAAAGAGTTTTAATAGGCTTCATGCAGAAGAAACTGGGCAGAAGTGAATGAGTTTGGAAGTAAAACAAATTTAAGCTGGTGGTCTTAACAGATAGACATGCCATATAGGAGGGAAAAGGTTTTGATGAAGGACCTTATTAAACAGTTACAGGATTGGATCAACAAAAAATGTACTCCGGCATTTCAGCATAAACTGAAGAATCCCATCAGCTCCAGATGTGGGCATGGGTTGTTAAGCTATTTATTGCATTGATCAGGTGGAATTTGGCAAGGTGAGCGGAATTTGTGGAGTCTATTAAAATAGGATTGAGCAGAAATTCTACTGGTGTAGTGAATTCTGGTTGATCAGAGAACCTAGTTATACAGTCAATCTAACTGCTAAAATAGAGTGGGTTAACAGCATCCTCAGGTTGGCTTCAATGAAAGGGCCTCCCCTTATTTATGGTGGCCTCTAAGTGAAGTTTTATTGCCTCCTTCCATTCCTCATAGCTTGGAAGGAGGCAATTCTGTTCAAGGGTGAGATGGAATTTTTCCAATTCTTGTGCATGCCCTATTTAATATGGAAACTTTCAGAGAGTTGCCTTTGAATGATTTGTGATGGTCAGTTACTTTGTTGCAGCACAGAGAGAGAGAGAGAGAGAGAGAGAGAGAGAGAGAGAGAGAGAGAGAGAGAGAGAGAGAGGTTATTCATCTTGTCAGCATTTTTCTCTATTAATATCATTTCAGTGTTTCTCTATTAATGTGAAGTAGTTCTTCCATCATTTGAAAAGTCATCAATAGTAGTAATAGTAATCGTGGCATGTGATGCAAGAAAGCAAGTGTATGAGCTTATATAGCATCAGCCGAAAAAAAACACAATTCACACAATCATTACCTCTAAATGTTTGTCCAGTTCCTCCTTAAATTTATTCAACCTATGAACTTCCACAACGACAGATGGAAGTTTGTTCCAGCAATTAACCACCCACTGGCTAAAGGCAAATTTCCGCACATCCAATCTACATCTGTCTTTTCTTAACTTGAATTTATGCCCCCTAAGGTTCGTAATCTGAACAAGTGGAAGGATCCCATCAGAATTCAGCGTGCTCAACCCATTCTAGGCTTTATACACTTTCATCATATCACCTCGCAGGTGCCTAGTCTCCAGCCGCTGCAATTTGCAGAACTTAAGCCTCTCTTGGTAAGAGGATCCCTTCATTCCCCTCACCAATCTTGTTGCCCTTCTTTGTACATGCACAAGTAAATCTACATCCTTCCTAAAATGAGGCCTCCAGACCTGTATGCAGTACTCAAGGTTTGGCCTGACCATTCAGAGGACAATCACCTCCTTTTCCCTGCTAGCGAAATTCCTGTATATCGTTGACAAAATTCAATGATCTGCTCTTGCAGCCTGTCTGCATTGTTCAGAAAACTTCATATCTGACTGCACAATTACCTCAGGTCCCTTTCATTTTCTACCACCCTAAGTGTAGTACCACACGGTACATTCCTCTGGGGTTGCTTCTACCCATATGCAGTACTTTGCATTTGTCAAGGTTAAACTTCAGTTGCCACTTCTCAGCCCATCTGCCCAAATTATCTAGATCCTGTTGCAGTAACACATTGTCATTTCTGTCATTAACAACACTGCCAACCTTTGTATCATCTGCAAACTTCGACACTAAGCCTGATATACCTTCATCAATATCACTGATAAATATACAAAACAACAGTGGAACGAACACCGAACCCCGTGAGACTCCACTAATAACATTAGTCCACGAATAGCAGTGCCCATTGATTACCACCCTCTGTCTTCTCTTACTCAACCATCCTTTTATCCATTAGCAACTTACTCTTAATACCATTTTGCTCCAATTTGTACAGTAGTCTTCCATGCGCAGTGTCAAAAGATTGCCTGGAATCCAAGTATATGATATCAAAATTATTTTTTGCATCCAGTTCCTTTGTAACCACATCATAATATCCAATTAAATTTGTCAGACAAGACTTTCCCTTAACAAACCCATGCTGTGTCTGAATTATTGCTGCAGTCTTGTCTAGATGATCCTGCAATGCATCTTAAACCAGTGACTCTATTATTTTACCTGGAATGGAAGTTAAACTAACAGGTCTGTAATTACATTTGTCACCCTTCGATCCCCTTTGTGAATTGGGGATACATTTGCACATCTCCAGTCCATGGGGACCTCCCCTAAGTCCAAGGATGCTCTCATAATTATGGCATAATTAGGGTTTGCTTAGTTCCTTTGCCACCCCCTTTAATATAACTGGATAGATCTCGTCCACCCCAGATGCCTTTCTTATGTTTAACTTCAACAATTTCTCCTCCACTTTTCTCTCAGTTATTACAAAATCATTAAGCAGCCTGTACAATTTGATAACCTTCTGGCATTTTCAATCCTTAATAACTCCTCACGTGTGAATGCAAATACTCATTCAGTTTGTTTGCCAACTGAGCAGGATCATCAACAGTCAAAACATTCATATCAAGTGGACCAATCTGATTCATCTCCTTTTAGAGTTTACATAAGTAAAGAACTCTTTGCTGTTTTTCTTTGCATCCTTTGCTAAAGATTTCTTATAATCTGCCTTCACCTGCCTAACCTCTTTTGTGACTTGATTACAGATTCGCTAATATCTGCCATAGGCTTCTGTGTCGCCTGATAATGCATTCCATGCATTTTTCTTCTCTGCCACGAGTCTCATTGTGGCGCCTCCGTAGCCAGGTGGGAAGGAGCACCAGTGTGTAGCACACGCTTCTTGATTAGACCGGGGTTCGAGCCCGTCACCACCAAATACGGAGGATGCGGAAAGGTCAGGGAATGACCACCGCACATCCCCGGAGCAATATGGCCTTAGTTGCTAATGCTCCTAAAAACCAAATAACAACGAGTCTCATTAGTTCATTTGACAACTATTTAGGCCTAAACCTTGAACAATATTTCTTAATAGGTATGAAATGTTTAGTAGCTTCCACAATTAATTCTTTGAATGCTTCCCACTTAGAATTTGCTGTTGGTAATATCACAGTTGGTCCCAACTGTACAGAATTTAAAAACTGTCTGAGACCACTGTAATCACCTTTACGGAAGCAAAAACCCTTTCCTTTACCCTTGATGGTAATTATATCTTTAAGTAAATCCCACATAAGTACGCTGTAATCACTGCCACCGTTCCTTTATCTGCAAATTCTTAATACATGAATGATCACTGCTGATAACCAGATCAAGAGTATTATCTTCTCTGGTTGCCTCTCGAACATGCTGCTGCAGAAAACAATCATCCAATAAATCCACAAACTCTTACTAACGTGCGAGTGACCAAACCACAAGTTCCAGTCAATATCTGGGAAGTTAAAATCCCCCATTATAAGACATGCTGATTTACTGGACCACTCTATTTTCTCTGCACAATTGCTCATTATACTCATCAGATTCATTAGGCCTATAACACACACCTACTCTCATTTTCCTTTCCCAGTGCTTATGTCACACCAAACAGACTCAACATTGCACTGTCCACCAACATCAGTTAGATGCACTTCCTTAGATTTTGTGTGTTTCTTAACTAACAGCATAACCCCTCCTCCCTTCCTGTCCTGTCTATCCTTTCTATACACATTGTACTCCCCAAATTCCAATTCTGCACTGCTTATATCTGTGTGACACCACGTCTCTGATATCCCAACAATATTTGCCTTTAATGTCTTGACTAGCTCAAGCTCATCAAATTTATTAACTATACTCCTAGCATTGGTGTACAGTCAGTCCTCGTATAGCACAATAGTTGTATTCCTAGAAACCCTCGTGCAATGCAAAATCGTGCAATATAAACAACAAGCCCTATGGGAAATATAGGGTTAGGTGCTGACCACCCACGATTGAACACACATTTGTAACCAAAACATTACCAAACACAATAAAAAATCGTAATAAAATACGTAAGTATTTTATTACGACTATTACATAAAAAAATATTGCTAATGCTTTTGCTTCTATCGTAAGCAAACTTGTTTTTTTGTTTGATTTTCTATCCAAGCAGATGACAGCCGTTCTATCTCTTCCAATTCTTTGCGTCTTAATCTAATGGATTTTAATTACACTTTGAGTTGTTCCTGCTATGAAAGTTGTTTTTATTTTCTCTGTGTTCTTTCTAATTCTCGGCGTTGCCTCATTTAGGCCTGTAGCACATGCAATATCACATGGTCTTTCATTTAGCTCAAAGTGTTTCACAATTTCATATTTTTTCTCTCTCAACAGAGGCGGACTTGCCATAAGCCTTACCGGGGAAACTCCGCTGGGCCGGAGGCCGGTGTGATTTTGGCCATAAACCATAGTATGAGGCCACTATAAATTTTCCCAGGTAAGAATTTTTGACCCAGTATGCCTCTGTTTATCGATATTGCTTTTCTTTTTCTCTCTGAATCTGCAGTGTCTTCAGCAGGACGCTTTCTTTTCACACCTTTTAAGTATTTTACTCATTTTTAGGGAATAAAGCACAATTACAAAACGAGGAGGCAAGGCACGGTTGATACACATAAACAAAGCTGCGCGCGTGTAGCAACTGAATAAACAACACTGTAAAGGCAGAGTTACACTATTACCATTTTACTAAAGCACATTTCTAGGGGTTACTACCATAAAACAATAAAAATCCAGTTGCGTTTCTGCTAGTGGAATCTGTTATAAATTGGTAGTAAACTCGATCTAATTGCATTTGCGATTATACTGATAGCTGGAATTGTGTTGGTTTTTACGTTATTATGGTGAAATTTGTTTCCCCTTCACTGATATAAAACACAAATACATTTTCGGAATCTTCTCTTCATTCCTATCATGCTGCATTCAGTTGCGGTAATTCTGCGTTCGACTGCCATTTCTTGTAAACACAAAGGTGAATCGTGCATAAGCGAATTCGGTTCGTGTTATATAAGATATCGTTCCCCTATTTATAAATCGTGTATGATCGAATTCGTGTAGTGTAAACACGTGTTATACGAGGACTGACTGTACATGCACCTGTTTCTACTCTTAGTTACCTTAACACAGCCCATGTATTTATTAGTTCCACTATGACTCCTGGAAATCTCCATTGCCTTGCTTCTTGCTATATGCTCATTGGTCTGAATCACTTTGCAGATCAATTTATCATCTTGCTCATCAACCAGATAGAGATAACCTAACAGGCTGCTAGGATATGACATATTAGTTTTTACATAGCTATCATTATTCATGGCAGCCTCTGTTGAATGTGTAAATTACCAAACCAAAATATCTGCTGTTGGAGCTCTTTGTTTTGCATAAATCTTGAGACAACTGTACAAACATTTCCATCTGGCAGCTTAGTTATACTGCCCATATATGTTTCCATAAGTTGCACACCACTGTCACCAGCAGCGAGAATCACATTTACTTTGTAGCATAAATTCAGAAACTGAGCTCACTAATTTTTATCAATGGTCCAAGAGGATAACAAGCATAAGGTTTGTTTGTTTGTATTGAGGTTTAATGGCGCATGGCCAAGCATAAGGTATTACAGACTTGTTCTAAATACACTGCTAGATGTGGGAAATATTCCTGGCTTGCTGTCAAAAAAAAATCAAACCTTATATGCACAGTCCCTGTGCATATAAGTTTTGCCTAGTAATATATATTACCATGTTCACCAATAATAAGAAAACACATTAAGTTTTCTTGCAGCTATTTCAAGACATTATTTGAACTTACTTGTTTCTTAATCCTATGCTGTTTCCTGGTTTCCAGCCCATTCCCCTAAGTGCAGCAAGTCCAAACTCATTAACTGGTATATTTTCATAATCAGCTAAACTTGATGCATCAGCATCAGGTCCACTTTTGGTCGGTAGAGAAACTGATAAAGATTCACCACCTTTATTATCTCTTTCATTCCATAACTTATTAGCTTCAGAGGATTCTATTTATAAAAAAAAAATTATACAAGTAAGAAGACAGAGTATTTTTTTTAATCAGGAACCACCAAGAAAAAAATAAAAATAAAAAATTATGAAAAGGTATATAACTGAGCATACAGAATGCTGGTGGTGCCTCTTGAACTTCCATCAATTGCTGCTTGAATAGCATATTTGCTAATTGGTTCAGTCTTTTGCTAGCTAACCAATCCTCAGTGTCCTTAAAAAGGTATAGAGTCAAATGATCAATAAAATAAAGAACTTAATTTCTGAGCAAGAAACATTCTAAATCCTCATACCACTAAGCTCTCACCAGGATCCTGCATATGCCTGCCATTGAGATAAGAGATAGAAACATCAATTTAAAAAATAAGCCCTCATTTTCTCCACCTCTCCCAAATCAAAAATCAGTTTTTTTATTTTTTATGTTTATTTTTATGCACTTTTATAATCTTTCTAAATTAAATATTTCAACTGATGAATCCACCTGTATAGATAAACAAACTAAAATCATAAACATGCTTGATGAAAATATGCTAAAAATAAGAGCTGAAATCACAATATTAGAGTTCATAAAAGAGAAAGAAATTATCAGTTGAGTTAGTGGGAAAGATTTTTAAAGGAAATTGACAGAAAACAATCCTTTAAATGCTAAACAGTTTGTAGTATTCACATGTATATATATATATATATATTGGAATTTCTTGTTCCAATGAATTCAATAAGCAGTACTTCACCAGTTAACAGCACACAAAACTGTTAATACTAGTAGTAGTAGCATGAAGGAAAGGGAAGGACATTTTGATCCAATTTAAATACTTATAATACTGACACATTTTTCACCAAGTACTGAAAAAATAAAATACTAAGGCAAGGAAATGAATTAAAATAAGGAGAAAAAAATTTTAAAATGTTATCTACATCCACCATTCCAAAATATTATCTATACACAGTAGTTAATCTAATGAATGAACTGGTGAACACAGCAGTGATGCCAGCTTGAAAACATGAAAGGAGGTGACATTGATTTCCCTACAGAATCAACAGAGGACACCTATTCAACTTAAAGCAGTCAAGTATTCTAATCATACAATGGCATAGCAAAAAGAAACATTTTCAAGGAGGTTGGAACCATTTAACATAACCCAGGAACCAATATAAATAGAAACAATGACACCATTCTCTATACCGCTGGCTACCCTTTTTAGATACATCAAATAGCATTTTACAATCAAATACAATAACTCAGCTCCAATTGCAATAAGTCTCTCTCTTTCCCACCAGTGCCCATCTGCCTTAAAAGATCTGAAAGGATTGTGGCTAGAAGGGCAGCCACCCAAAAGTAGGCCAAAGTACAACCCAGACATATGGCCCCACACCACATGACATGACATAAATCCACTAATATGCACAGTTCCATTACAATCTTTTGGATCTACAATTTTATGCTACCCTTTCTTCAGATGAAGACAGGAACAAACCATGTTTTCCCATCAGGTGATGCTAATCATGTGCACCTCCGTAGCCAGGTGGGAAGGAGCAGCAGTGCATAGCACACGCTTCTTGATTAGACCGGGGTTCGAGCCCGTCACCACCAAATACGGAGGATGCGGAAAGGTCAGGGAATGACCACCGCATATCCCGGAGCAATATGGCCTTAGTTGCTAATGCTCCTAAAAACCAAATAACAAACAAACAAACAACAGCTAATCATGTAAACTATTAGAAATTTTTAATCTGCAATTTTTTAAGAGCTGAAAAAAAGATCTAAACTATTTGCCTATTAACTTTAAAACAAATGTTATCATATCTAATTGTCCCAGAAGAAAATTCTCTATGTATAAATTTAATTTTAAGCTCAGCAGGATAGTTCTTCTATTGCATTAACAACTCCCCACCCATCTCTCTCTTTCTCATTTACCCATGTGGAAAAGTGTCATTTAATTAGCCATTAATGATAGTAAGTATGCACTACTTAAAATGTCCCATCAATATAGTATACCACTACGTCAATCCATGTGGAAAGAAATCATTTGACTGTGTGCAATAAAAAATATATTACTAAAATTTCAGGTCAAAAACATTAACACTTTGAAAAAAGGTTCAGTTTACATTAAACGTAAATTCTGAATCCTACATTCAAGTTTAAAACCATTACAATCTCTTTTTTTGAGATCATTGTTTGTGGTGAAACGAACCAAAAAAACAACAACTTATTTTGAACCTACTTATTTTTAATTTTTTGGTTCATTTCATCATAGACTACAAAAAAAGAGAACTCAAATTTTAGCTAATTTAAGTCACTTGAGTTGGATGTAGAAAATAATTTTTATTTTAATTGGACTTGATCAAAGCATTTGACTCTGTTCCACACAAGTTCTGTACTATTTAAGAAGGAAAACATGTTGGTATCAGAGTACTTAGATGAGTTGCAGGATAGCAGCAGTAACCATTAATCGCAACCCCAGCAGAGGGTTGCAATCAATGGCAACTCTTCAAATTGGACTGGGGTTAGAAGTGGAGTTAGTATTGGGACACATTGTTTCTGATTTTCTTAAGTGACACTGACAGTAAAATGAACAATGGAGGAGAGCTAAGAGCAAGGAGGCATAAATATAAAATCTTAGGCAATAACAGAAAGCTCAACTTCATGAAGTTTGCTTTTGGGTAGTGTGTTTTTGATTACTGGAATAAATTACCTGCCAAGGTTGTTGAGGCAGAGAACTTTATAAAGATCATAGTATAACTGGACTGTCATTTTATAGCAGCTGGGGAAAGTGTGACTGACTGGAGATTTTTTTTTTTTTTTTTTTGATAGATGCAGAAAAATCTACCTGCCTGCATCATTTAGCCATTCTAATACAAAAAAAGATGGGCACCAGAACTGAATTTGAAAACAGTGTAAAAGAATCAACTTTTTAGTAGACCTGGTTCTCTTATCAAACTAGAAACAACTTTCAAAGAAACAAAAGAAACTGATGATGGATTTAAACAATCCATCTGATGATGGATTTAATTTAAACAATCCCTTCTAGCTGTTGGAATGCAATAATGATGCAATCTTGTATTACTAACAAATGTGTCAAATATATAAAATTCATGCTGCTTATTGTAATCATGGATGATGTTATCATTCAGATAATGTTACAGTTTTATGAAGTCCTGACAGATGTATACGAATACAGAGAAAAATGCTGTTCACTGTAATCAGGCTTCAGTTTATATTATCACCTTTTTGCCTTACTGTAGTTTACACATGTGCAGTGGAAGTGATTAAGTAACATCCCAATTTGTTCTTGAACTACAACATGTTGTGTAGCTAGTCACTGTGTGAAAGAAAGTATAGGTGATCCCCACCGAGGGCAGAGGGTTACTTTCTGACCAACTTCCGTGCATGGCGATGCTGTGTTCAGCGGGGTACTGTTGTTATGGAAAAACTAGGGTTAGGTTCTGAAACTTTTTATGTAGGAAATTAAAACCATAATCTGTGTTAAAAATTGTATAATTTATTTTTAAAAGAAATTAACAATTTTACTTTATAATTTAATATGTATTCCAACTAAAAACATCACAAAATATATGGAAGTAATACTTTTCTATGCTAATTTTTACTGGGATGGGGATTTCAAAAATGAATGGCAAGACTGACTTCCTGCATAATTTCTCATCTCTCATTCCATTGATCCAATTGAGTGACAGCGAGTTCGTGTCCCTAACATAAATGTAAAGGGCTCCTATGTTAAAAGAAAACACAATGAAAGAAAACTAAATCCCAAAAAAAACAAAACTAAATCATGGAAAAAACAGAAATTTAATCAGGTATATGCTTCCATTATGGAATCTAAACGAATTCCTACCTAAATTTACAATAAAACTGCACACAGTAAAGCAATGAAATAAAACTTTTAATTGACCATGACTTACCAGTACATTTAAAGAAACGTTCAATTGATGAAACTGCTAGCAGAGGGTGAACATGCTTTTGAGGCGCCTCCGTCACCAGGTGGGTAGGAGCAGCAGTGAGTAGTACACGCTTCTTGATCAGACCGGGGTTCGAGCCCGTGAACACCAAATACGGAGAATGCGGAAAGGTCAGGGAATGACCAGTGCATATCCCCAGAGCAATATGGCCTTAGTTGCTAATGCTCCTAAAAACCAAATAACAACAACAACATGCTTTTGAAGTTGACTTACTTAGAAAATCCGTAATTTTTGTCTGGCACTGTTTTGTAACAATCTTTCTCATGTCAACATAAGAAACCATAATATCATCAATGCCTCTCTTAATTTTCATACTCCAATGCAGGTTGGGATCTTCCTGCATAATCTTCTTCTTCAGGAACCCGGCTGCTTTTAGAATCTCGTATATATACCCTTGTTTGTTAGTTCAGGTTTCTTCTGCTCTTCATTTTCTTCTTCTCCTTCACAAATATCTTGGCGACTCCATAGCCAGGTGGGCAGGAGCAGCAGTGCATAGCACACGCTTCTTGATTATTGATTTTTTTTTGATTTGGTAGTTGTTGGCGCATTGGCTTCTGTGGCCATATTGCACCTCCCAAGGTTTTTGCAGTACTTTGATCCAAGCCCGAGGCGGGAATCGAACCCGCGACCTTTGGGTTGACGGGCAGGTACTTTACCCACTCGGCTAGCCCGGTCGCTTCTTGATTAGACTGGGGTTCAAGCCCGTGACCCCAAATATGGAGGATGCGGAAAGGCCAAGGAATGACCACCGCATATCCCCGGAGCAATACGGCCTTAGTTGCTAATGATCCTTAAAACCAAATAACAACAAACATCTTTATTAGAGTCCAGTAGTTCTTCTAACTCCTCATTTTTTAATTCCTCCTGATGGGAATGAATGTTCTAAAATTTCTTCCTGCCCTATATCATTAAATGCCTCACCTCCAATAATGTTTGAAAGTTTAATAATTTTCTCAACTTCTGTCTGAATAATATTGAAGTCTTGTGAGTCACTTCCTGTTTTAGGGAGTAGCTTCTTCCAACAGTTCTTCAAAGTTGACTTCTTCATTTTAGTCCACAACTGTTCAATTATTTCAGTACCGGTTAGTATTGTGAATTCAGCCCAAAATGGACACGTTTTTATCTGGAAATTTTTCGATTTTATCAACAAGATTTGCCAAGCTTCTCCTTATATTATAAGATTTAAAATTCGAAATGATCCCTTGGTTCAAGTGCTGTAAAATTGATGTTGTGTTCGGAGGAAAAAGCACAAGTTTTACATTTGGAATGCAATCAAGAAGTGACACTGGGTGACTTGGAGCATTGTCTAAGATAAGGAGCACCTTGAATGATAAATTCTTATTTTTCAGATATCCTTCAACTTCAGGTAAGAAACAATGCTCTAACCAGTTACTAAACAGTGAGCCAGTCATCCATGCTTTTCTATTCAATTGCCAGTTATTGGGAAGAGAGGATTTATTTTTGCCTTTCAAAGCCCTTGGGTTTTCTGAATGATACACTAATAAAGGCTTACATTTATAAGCATTACTACGAAATAGGAGAGCGATTCTGTCCTTTGACACTTTTGAATCCAGGTGCAACTCATTCTTCCTTAGATAAATATGTCCTGTCAGGCATTTTTTCCTCAAAAGAGTCCCAATTTCATCACAGTTAAAAATCTGATCTGCCATGTATCACCTCTCTTCTATTACATTTTTCAATTCCGGTAAAAAATTTTCCACTACCTCCATATCAGCAGAAGCAATCTCACCAACAACTTTAATATTGTGTAGATTTGCTCATTTTTTTAATCTATTGGTCATCTCTTGGATCCAATGAAACTTGATTCACCATTTGCACTAGCAGCATAAGACTTTGTGATGATAAATATGTTGGGCCTTGCGCCTAATCATATTAGAACTGAGAGGCACATTTCTATCCCTTTGGTCTTCGATCCAAACATTCAACAACTGTTCAATTTTCTCAGTAAGCGTATCACGTCAACTAACAAAGGTGAATTTTTCACTTGCAGAGTTTGTTGCCAACCTAATGCTTGCTTTAATTTTGTCCCCACGCTTTTTAATTGTTCGTATCGATGATTTATTGCACTCATATTCTTTAGCTAAAGATGCATACATTCTTCCTTGCTCTATTTCCCCCAAAATAATCATTTTCTCATGCAATAACAGAAATTTTCTGGATTTTTTTATTCCCGGAATCATATTCAGATGTAGAGACAAGCTTTTAAGCCATTATGCTAGGGTTACTATTGAAATAAAATATAAATACCCTCAACTCAAAACACACACAATGAAGTCACTTTTCACTCAATTCGGAAACTCACACTGACATTGTCACAGCAAAGACTCAAGCCAACTAAGGGGTCATTTAAGTATTACGTCACCCTATTTCTGAGAACTGCTGAGTTGAAAGATACATAATGAAAAATATATTGTAATAAAAAAGTAGATACAATGTAGAGAGGCTAAATTTTTAATTGATCGTGAAACTGCAAAGTGCCACAAAACAGCTGTCTCTGATAACAAAGTCACTCAGAATGAAATCGATGACACTATAAATTCAATCACGCAAAAGCAACTACAAACTATGTAATAAGGTAGCATGGCTAAGTCAGATACACCGTGCTACTGTAAATCTTGGGCCATGTCGCACAGACTTCTACGTAAGTGTGAATCCGCACACAGTGAAGCCACGCTCGGCGGGAGTCATCCGTACTGTATATCTATTCCTACCAATTTTGCTGTTTTACAGTAGAGCAATAAACCTTTTCTAATTCTTGATTTGAATATTTTCTCTATCAGTTTTTAATTGTTTGTATAGATTTACAGAAACATAATAACAGTTTCATTTTTATTCTTGTAAAAATGAACTGTCAAATTAAATTTTATTCTTGTAAAAATGGACTGTCAAATTAAAGTGTTTTATATTGTTTTTCACACTTCCCTTTTGTCCACTTCCATCATTTTTATGCATACATTTCCATTCTGCATCAGCAAACAACTTTATTCTTATTCTACTGGTTATTGTAATCACTTTAGTTGAGTCCCAAAGATCACAATAAGTGGTGTCCACTGTATGAGGGGAGTTCAAAAAAGGTCTGTATTCACCCAGAAGTAGTTCTGATAGAAGGTTGAAAGAAACACCACGTATTACATTCAACATAGTCACCATACAAATTAACACTTTTTTCCACCTATCAATACACTTACAGGCAAGTTTTGTAGAAGTCCTCTGACTGTCCTTCAAACCATGCCTCGAGAGCAGAAATCACCTCATCATCAGCAGCAAAATGTTTTCCACGAAGAAAAGATTTGGGTCAGGAAAGAGGAAGAAATCCAAGGTTGAAAGGTGTGGGGAATAAGCAGGATCTAGCAATATTTCAAACACACCTCACTGCAGCATGCAAGGAAGGTACAGGGGCATTATCTTGAAGCAGGTGCACGCTTTTCCCATCTTTTTTTCTTTTATAACAGAACACAGTAAGAGTTTAGAACAATACTTTGTCATCACAGTACAGGCCTTTTGGAGGTAATCTGTTAGTATTACACCATGCTGATCCCAAAAATCTGACAGCATCACCTTGCCAGTACTTGGTTTAACTTTTGCCTCTTTGGGGTAGTGGTGATTCTGCATGCTTCCAATGTTTTCACATTTGTTTAGTTTCAGGATCATAGTGATGGATCCAAGTTTCATCTGTAGTGATTAGACATGAAAAAAACTCCTCTTGCTTTTGCTGGCATAATGACCTCATTTCGTGTGCACATTGTGCCCTTTCCTTCTTCTTCTGGCAAGGGGTCAGAAGTCTGGTAACCCATCTAGCAGACACTTTATTCATATGCAACCATTGATGGATGATGTTCTCTGCAGACCTTGCACTAATTTAGAGCTCTGTAGCTAGTTTTTTTTTTTTTATGCTAATAGAGAAATCTTCGAGGATTAATTCCTCAATTTTTGCAACACTCTTCTGTTACAGCAGTTGCTGGGCATCCTGGGATTTCTTCATCATGCACTGAGGTTCTTCTACAATTTGAGTTATTTATACCAATGTGCAACAACAACAACACCACTCTAACCTGGGCAGTCTTATCCATAATTTATCCATCTCTTCCTTAGCCATGAATACATAAATACATTACATGTGGAAATCAAGAATGGTACCCCGTGATCATGTTAGACAAAGAGCGTGCACAAGGTTTATCTAGCATGAACACACTTAAACAGAAGCTTGTTTTACCACCGTAAAACAAACTTCTGTTGCGTATTATCACGTAATCTGCATCCCTCTTCTTCCGTTGGCTGAATAAATATCACTAGGAGGAAAATTATTTTAATGTATAGAAAAAAAAAATAAATGAATAAAAAAATTATTTTTCTATCACAACTACTTCTGGGTGAATACAAATCTTTTTGGAATCCCCCCCCCCCCATGTATATTAAACACAGGTGTCACACAATGATTAATGATATGAATTATATTATTACTGAATATATGAATATGAATCCTATCTATTAAATAAGAATTATGAAATAAAAAATAAGTAAATTGCATAAGTATTATGATCTACAACATTTATCATAATTAAAAAATCTAAAAATTACCTTGCAATAATTCCTTAGTTGCTAATTCATCCAATGACATTTCATGTTTATCCACTTTTTCACCTTTTTTATCCTGTGCTTTATTTAAAAGTGTTTTCTTAGTTATTTTCCATTCATTTTTAATGAGTGGTATAATAAGTTCCTCCTTTTCTTCTTTTGCACTAATTAAAGAAAAAAAAAAAAGATACATAGACTTAAAACATGACAGTGAATTAGCAATTATCAGGTGGTCCTAGGTAGGGTAATTATTATAATAATACATTAAGTAGTACATTGAGTTGTAGTATATGTTAACTCCAATTATTGCATTAACAGTAAAGGTAAGAAATGTTTTTTTTCAAAAAGACTAACAACAAAACAATGAAACAACACAAATGTGGTTTGACGCTATGAACAGTGCAGCTGAAAAATTGAGCTCTTGAAAATGGATGTTTTTTTGAAAACTTCTACCATTTTTTACTTAACATACAATTATGTTCAATAAACAGTTTTAATAGTCCTAGTTCACATTGCTTATTTTTAAATTTAGCTAGTGAAAAATTTAGCTAATTTAGCTTTTTTGATATTCATAGAGCCTTTGTTATTGGTAATTTTTAAACAAATTAGTAAATCTTAGCATAGTGTAGTGTACAGTAGCAATAATTGTAGTAAATAAGTAGCTTGAAGGTTCTGATCATGCAGGCTGCTTTTTTTTTTTTTTTTTTTGTTTTTAGCTAATAAATTAGAAAGGCAATGGCATTATGTAAAACACAATTGCTTAATATGTAAAAAAATCTGGTAACAGTATGTGTTGTTATATTCTTATCCTCCCCCTCTCTCTGTGTTGTTGTTATTTGGTTTTTAGGAGCATTAGCAACTAAGGCCATATTGCTCCAGGGATATGCGGTGGTCATTCCTTGACCTTTTCGCATCCTCCATATTTGTGGTCATGGGCTCAAACCCCGGTCTAATCAAGAAGAGTGTGCTATGCACTGCTGCTCCTGGCTACGGTGGCGTCTCTCTCTCTCTCTCTCTCTCTCTCTCTCTCTCTCTCTCTCTCTCTCTCTCTCTCTCTCTCTCTCTCTCTGTCTCTCTGTGTGTGGTAATTTTAAATATTAAATTTAGACTAGAATCATGTCTCAAACACTAGCATTAGAGCAAAAAGTACTCAAAGTAGTTGGAATGTTTTGGCTCAGGAGGGAAATGTTGATGGTGGCTCTCTTGCAATTATAGCTACATTTGTTATGCTAACTGTGGCCTTTTTGTACCTCTATGAAATTAAAAAGAGAGACCCTGAAAGCACTCAGCTATGCAACACAATGGAGACTACACTAGTGCAACACAAGTACGATATCCTTCCACAGAAGTATGTGTTAGTCCCACCTTCTGTAGGACTAATACGCTATATACTAAACTGTAGTTAATATATAGTCTGAATTCCTGTGGTCACATAGGTTAGTTTATTTGTGTATTTTGATAAGTATTTGGAAAGCTACAGCAAAATATCGATAGCCTTTGCTATCGATATTTTGGCAGAAATTTTGTAACTTTTGTTGGATAGCTTAAATTTAATTTCGCTAGTGGTTAAAAGTTTTGTCAGCAGCATAATTTCTGTAATACTCTGCTAATTTTAATTCTGCAGTATATTGTAAGTTTAAATTTGCAAAGTATTTGGAAAGCTACAGCTTAATATTCAGATAGCCCGATATTTTTGCAGGAATTCTGTTAACTTTCATTTGGTAGCTTAAATTTAACTCCTTTAGTAATTTAAGTCAACAGCTTAATTTCTACAATATTTTGTTAATGTCATTTCAGTAATATACTGTAAATTTAAATTTAGTAATCTTTCTAAAATTCAAATTTTACTTAAATTATGGTTGCTACAAGATCCACTTACAATACAATGTCCAGGGATATTGGGATTCAAATGGAAATGCCTGTGGGCATTCCTGGTGTGTGTCATGACTTCGTCATTTGTATAGCCTGCAGTATGTATTCTAAGGCTGGTCTAGTAGACAGACCTAGCTCAACTGATGATTCTTTTCTTTGCAACTGATGTAAGGAGTGTACCAATCTCAAATTACAAATTACTTGGTGCGTTATGAAAAGAATCTGAGTCACTGAAGAAACGAGTGTTTGCCCTAGAAACAAATGTAACTGGAAGCTCGTCAGAGACTTAAGGATCTCCTGACCTGCCAGGTAATGCACCCCCAATTCAGGTCCCAGAAAAGGATACTCAAGTGCACACTGCTCTGGTTGAAGGTGATCTACTGTACTTTTATTGGGAGATTCTATTGTCAGGGAAACAGGCAACATTTTCTGTAATAAAGACAGGTGGTCCAGAACCAGAGTGTGTTTGCCTGGACCCAACAACTGATGACGTTACAAACAGATTGTCAAATTTCAAGGGAGGCACATAGAGAATTATTATTCATGCGGGGACTAATGGTATTAAATGTACACAACCTGACCATCTGTTGGATAAATATAGGACTATGCTGAAAAAAATGTTGTGAGTTAGGTCAGAATGTGTATGTGTCTGCAATTCTGCCTAGACACGATAGGATGGATTTAAAAATTTCTCCCCTGAGCCTTACAGATTCTCTTAAGAGAATCTGCAAGGCTCTAGGGAAGAAATTTTTATCAGGGTGGCCTGCATTTGTAGGTAAAAGGGATCTATTTTATAGAGATGGTATTCATTTTAACATAGGTAGTGCAAGAATTTTTGCTGGTATAATTAAGTATACCCCAAGGGTTCGGGGAAACTGCTAATGGGGGGAGAAGAAAGGTAATTTAGATCCGCATTTATCTGATGATACAGGTCAAAGTTATGCTTGCAATCACTTAATGAATTCTTGTTTGTTCCCACAACAGCTGATGTTGATAAGTTAAAGCTTGGGACACAAACCTAAATAACTTCAAGGGGCGTATCAGGGTAGTGAACTATAGAAGATTTCTTAGTCTTAATTGTGTCTACAGTAATTTCAGGAGTGTTGTCAATAAAATAGATGAATTTGAAATCCTGGTTAGGATTACTAATGCTGATATAATAGGGCTAACAGAAACGTGACGATTCCTGGAAATTGGCGATGATGAGTTCCACTAAGATATGTATAATGTATTTAGGAAAGACAGAGGGGGTGGAGGGGGTCATGCTTCTTATCAAAAACAGCCTAAGTGCGAAAAGAGCTTCTGCTGAGTCTGAAGTTACATCTGCCAACATAGAATCTGTGTGGTGTGAGTTAGTTGGAAGAAAAGGAACAATAAGAGCGGAAATAATCTACAGACCAGAATATTGTGAAGAATCTTTACAAGAGTCTTTACAAGCAGATGAATGGGCAAGCAAGCATGAATGTCTTATTACAGGTATTTAATCTGCCCAAGATTGAATGGAATAAGTTGAAGGGAAACTCACAATGGGGGAGAAACTTTTTTTAAACAAACTAGGTGATTATTATGATTTCATCTGTTTCATTATAACTAATGAAACAGATGAAATCATAGGGCTAAAAGTACAGGAACCATTGTCAGGAAGTGATCATGCAATCGTCAGTTGGATGATGAAGAAAGATGTAGCAGTAGTTAAAGGCACAGTTTTTAACTTCGGAAGAGGGGACTGTGACAGTTTAAGGCACTATATGTCACCTGTGAATTGGGTGGATCCCTGAGGGTTGGCGAATACATTTGAATTATATAATGGTTTTAAAGAAGAAAAATCACAGAAGCCATGAACACATACATAAATTTAAGAAAATATTGCAGGAGGAGGATGCTGAAATGGATGACTGTGGAGCTGGCTGGTCAAATAGAGCAGAAAAAGACAGCACGGGGCAGTTACAGAGCAATGAAAAGCACTGACGCCTAACAACAGGTAGTATTCAAATGTATTTGCCAATCTGAGGGTTGGCGAATACATTTGAATTATATAATAGTTTTAAAGAAAAAAAATCACAGAAGCCATGAACACATACATAAATTTAGAAAAATATTGCGGGAGGAGGATGCTGAAATGAAGGACTGTGGAGCTGGCTGGTCAAATAGAGCAGAAAAAGATAGAATGGGAGAGTTACAGAGCAATGAAAAGTACTGAAGCCTACAACAGGTAAGTTAATCTGTAACAGTACCACAAATAAGGTCAGGGAGGTTGTTGTTGTTGTTTGGTTTTCAGGAGCATTAGCAACTAAGGCCATATTGCTCCGGGAATATGCGGTGATCATTCCCTGACCTTTCTGCATCCTCCGTATTTGGTGGTGACGGGCTCGAACCCCGGTCTAATCAAGAAGTGTGTGCTACGCACTGCTGCTCCTTCCCACCTGGCTACGGAGGCGCCAGGTCAGGGAGGCCAAGGTTGAATATGAGAAAGCATTGGCTAAGAGAGTAAAGAATGGAACAAAGAATTTTTCATGTATATGAATACAACGATGAAGAAAGCTAATCAGAATGGACCCTGGGTGTGGGAAAGGCTTAGATAACCTAGATGATGTTGCGGACAAATTTAACAGGTACTCTGCATTGGTCTTTACTGATGAAGAACTCTTCACGCTGAAAAGACATTGTGCGAGTGAGGGCTAAGCCATATGAAATTAATGATGTCGTAATTATATGATATTTTGTTAGAAAAATCTTTCGGCATAAAGGCAAGTAAGGCTCCCAGAGTTGATGGCATAGACCATGTAGTTTTGAGGGAGACTGATAGGGAGTGGATTGAACTATTGAGGTTAATTATGAGGGCATTTTTGGATTGGAGAAGTACCACTATATCACCAATAAATAAAAGTGGCTCTAAGAGTGAAGTTGGTAACTACAGACTGGTTAGTCTGACTTCAATGGTAAGAAAAATCTTAGAGGCAGTGATTAAGAGTGCAATCTAGGGATATTTAGATAGATATGGTCTTCTGAAGGACACACAGCATGGCTTTGTTAAGGGAAAATCATGCTTAACCTACTTAGTGGCTATTTTGACACGGTTACTCATGAGCTGGATTTGGAGAAAAATTTATTTGGATTTTAGCAAAGCATTTGAGTCAGCCCCTCATGAGAGGTTATTGTATAATATTGTTATTTGGTTTTTAGGAGCATTAGCAACTAAGGCCATATTGCTCCGGGGATATGCAGTGGTCATTCCCTGACCTTTACACACCCTCCGTATTTGGTGGTCACGGGCTCGATTCCCGGTCTAATCAAGAAGCGTGTGCTACGCACTGCTGCTCCCCATCTGGTTACTGTATAAGCTTGAACATGTTAGGATTACTGGTAAGATTCTAAGATGGAATGCTCGGTGATAGCAAGGCAGAAAGTAGAGGGTTGTGACTAATGGATATTATTCAGATTGGTGTAACATCAGGAGTGGGATTCCTCAAGGATTGGTTCTTGCACCACAGTTATTTCTCATTCTCATAAACGACATCAATGAAGGGATAGACGGCATGATGTCAAAATTTGCAGATGGTGTAAAGATTGACAGAGTAGTTAATGATCAGTGCCAAGCAGCACTCCTTCAGGATGACTTAAATAGACTTCAAAAATGGTCAGAGAAGTGGCAGCTATGTTTTAATGCTGCTAAATGCAAGGTCTTACACTTGTGGAATAGAAACTCACAAATAAATTATACACTTGGTGGGTTTGAATTAAAAACATTGGAGAAGGAAAGGGTTCTGGGAGTTACAATTGGGCAGATATGAAGTGTTCTGAATAGTGTAAGCAGGCAGCCAGGAAAGCCCATGGTGTCCTTTTGATTTATCGAATGCTATCCTGTAGAGATAGGGAGGTCATAATTCCACTGTTTAAGGCAAACGTAAGATCACATTTGGAATACTGTGTTCAAGTATAGAGACCTCATATGAAAAAAAGACATCGAGCTTCTTAAATGAGTCCAACTCGAATGGTGCGATTGTAGGACGACCGTATGAGGAAAGACTAATTATGTGGGCTACAGAGCTTGGCAACCAGGCATCTCAGAGATAACCTAATTGAGGTTCATAAGGATCTGAGAGGGATTAGTGAAATAAATGAAGGTGTAATTCTCACTGTTATAAAGAATTTCAGAACTAGGGGCCATAAATTCAAATTACAGGGTTTGAGGTTTAGATTAGATTGTAGGAAGTTTTCTTTTAGCCAGTGAGTTGTTGATTGTTGGAATAAGTTGCTCTCACAGGTAGCTAAGGCTAACAGTTTGAATAAATTCGAAGGTCAACTGGATCATTTAACTGTGTAAGTAGGGAATCATATAATTTGTATTTTCTTATCTACGTGGTTTTTTTTTTTGGTTTTTTTTTGTCAGAGCAGCAAAAGACTGTGGCTTCCATGCACTATATAGCGAATACTATTACTATTACTTAAGGTAGCTATTATCGAAGACTCTACTGTCAGAAAAGCTAGAAATATGATTTGTAAAATGGATAGTTAAAAAAAAAAAAAAAAAACAGGCTACGGTGTCATCTCTTATGCACATAAAAGGTGATACTGTTGTACACATTGGTACAATGGTCGAGAGAAAATCTACAGGCACTTCTAGGTCACTCAGTGGCTTCTACACTACACATTCATGCTATAATGTACTCCTCCTACAGCCACTCCTTCTGATCATGATTCACATAAGTCAAAAGAAATTATATTGCAATGCATATAAATTATAGCAAAATAGAGGGGGCAGTAAATCAGAATGTCTTATAATAAGGGATTTTAACTTTCAAGATGTTGACTAGAATTTATGGCTTTGGTCGCTCACACACCAGCAAGACTTTTGACAGTTCTTGAATAACTGTTTTCTACAGCAGAATGTTAGAGAGGCAACAAGAAGAAGCAATACTTTTAATCTGGTTATCAGCAGTGATTCTACATCCATTAAAAATCTGCAGGTAAAAGACCTGCTGGGTTGCAGTAATCACAAAGTACTAATGTGGAATTTAATTACAGACATAACTACTATCAAGGGTAAAGGGAAAGGCTTTTGCAAGGATGACTACAGTGCTCTCAGAGTTTTAAAGAAATACTGTTCAAGGTTTAGCTCCAAATGGATGTCATTTCGACTGATGAGACTTATTGCAGAGAAAACAAATGCATATGATGCATATAAATTATTAGGTGATACAGAAGCCTATGATATAAATAAATTAGTCTGTAATCAAGTCACAAAGGAGGTTAGGCAAGATAAGACATATTATGAGAAGCTTTTGGAAAAGAATGAAAAGAACAGCAGCAAACACTTTATGCTTATATTATGAGTAGAAGGAGGGGACTGAATCACATTGGGCCACTTGATGCCAATGGGTTAACTGTTGATGACCCTGCTCAAGTTTCAGACAAACTGAACAGGTATTTTGCATCAACATTTACACATGAGGAATTATTTAGGGGGGGGATACCAGAAGTTTAACAAACTTCAATGGTGAGCTACATGACTTTTTGGTAACTGAAAGAAAAGTGGAAGAGGAATTGTTGAAGCTGAACATAAATAAGGCACGTGGGTGGGTGGGTGGGTGGGACTATCCAATCATATTAAGAGAGACAGCAAAGTAGATAAGCAAGCTTTTAGCCATAATTATAAGGGTATCCTTGGATTCAGTTCATGGGAGGTTGCTATGGGCTGGAGATGTGTGAATGTATCCCGAATTAATACAGGGGAATCAAAAGATGACATGAGTAATTACAGACCTGTTAGCTTAACATCTGTTCTGGGGAAAATAAAGGAGTCTATGGTTAAAGAAGTAATGCAGGACCATCTGTACAGACATACATTACTGCAGTCACAGCATGGATTTGTTAAGGCAGTCTTGTCTATCCAATCTGATAGATTACTATGATGCAGTGCCTAAGGAACTGGATGCAAAAAATAATTTTGATATCATATACTTGATTTCTGGAAGGTTTTTGATACTGTTGCTCATAAAGAATGCTGTATAAACTGGAGCAATGTCACATTAAGGGCAAGTTACTGCTACGGATAAAGGAATGATTAAGTGGAAGAAGACAGAGTAGTTATCAATGGGCACTGCTGTTGATGGACTAATGTTATCAGTAGAGTCCTCCAAGGTTCAGTGCAGGCCCTTTGTTGGTTTCAATATTTATTATGATACTGAAGAAGGTATACCAGGCTTAATGTCAAAGTTTGCAGATAATACAAAGGTTGACAGGTTGGTTAATGACAGTAATCTGGGTGATCTACTGGAACAAGATCTAAGAAAACTGGGTCAATTGGCTGAGAAATGGCAGATGAAGTTTAACATTGACAAATGCAATGTACTGCATATGGATAGCAGTAATCTCAGAGTAGTGGAAAATTAAAAGAGAGCTGGGGTTAACTGTGCAGTCAGATATGAAATTCTATGAGCAGTGCAGACATGTTACCAGAATATTTTTCAATGATATATAGAAACTTTGCTTGAAGGGATAAGGAGGTGATTATCCCTTTGTACAAAGTCATGTTAGGCCACATCTTGGGTATTGTATACAGGTCTGAAGGCCTCACTTTACAAAGGATGAAGATCTGCTGGAATGGTAGCAGAGAAGGGCAACAAGATTGGCAAAGGGAATCAAACGGTGCTCTTACCTAGAAAGAGTTTCAGTTCTGCAAAGTGCAGCTTCTGGAGACTAGGCATCCACAGGGTGATCTGATTGGGGTGTTTAAGGTCTTGAATGAATTGAGTAAGCTAAATGTGAATGGCATTCTTCCTCCTCCTCCTCCTATCCTAACCGAGTATACAAATGAGGGGACATAAATTTAAGTTGAGGAAAGATGGTTGCAGGATAGATGTGCGAAAGTTTGCGAACAGGCTTCCATCTGTTGTGGAAGTGGGACTGAATAAATTCGTGGAAGAATTAGACAAATTCTTGAAGGGTATGGAGAGGAGAAGTGTGTAGTGTTTTTTTTTGGTTGATGCTACATAAGCTTACTTTCTTGTATGACTTGCCTCTACTACTGCTATTTCTAAAAGACCTTTACACTTGTGATGACATTAGGAGAGTTTTTAATGAAATCATATCTTCAGCACAAACCCTTTCAATCAAAGGATTTGTGCTAAAGCAAATGCAAAAATAAAAAGAACACTACGACAATACTATACATCATAATTTTTGGAATTCTGTAAACGATTATAATTATATTTGTTTCTAACTATTTTAAGAGAAATTAGTGCAGTAATTTAAACATATTTAAAATATACACATTGTGGGGGAAGGTTACAATCTACCCAGTAAAAAACTTTTGGTTTAAAAATGACCATCTTTTCTTCCAGCAGCTGGCACAATGAATTATGCATGTGAAAGATATACATAAAGAAAGAGGAGGGACCTAACGAGTGGCCTTGATGCACCTGTAGCACTTCTCTCGACCATAATGATATCAAAAGATCTGATGATTTACTTGAAAAGTATAGGGCAATGTTAAGAAAAAGTTGTGAGTTAGGATTGAAATTATCTGCAATTCTGCCCAGACACAATAGGAAGGCATACATGATGAAGCCTTGTCAATCATTTCAAAACTGGAGAGACTGTGCAAGGCCTATGAAGTAGAATTTTTCTTAGCATGGTCTGTGTTGTTAACAGGAGTTTTTACAGGGATGGGATATGCTTAAATAGATAGCATGCACAAATATTTCCTGATGCTCTCAGACAGTGTTAAGTAGATCATAAAACTGCTAGCTTGGAAGGGGGATACACAGACTAATAGATAAATAGCAGCCACAGACAGAGGTATAAGTCATTCATGCATTGCTTCTATTGATACATGGAGCAGCACAGAAAGCAAAATATTGGGGATTTTGAAGCCTGCCTGGGGTTCTCTGAAAAAAGAAAATGCATGGGCTGTGTTAGGATTACTAACAGTAAAAACAGGTGCATGATTATCCATGAACACTAATAAAATGAGCACAATGAATAAATTTGATGAATTGCTGAAATCATCATATGAAGCCATTGTAGGAATATTGAAAACATGTTGTACCCTAGACAATGGATGCAGAATGTGAACAGGACCACAAAGTGTACAAAAAGGTCAGAAGGGGGAGTGATGCTCTAGTTAAGAAACAAAATTTAAGGCAGCGCATCCATTTAATAGGTGACCAGTGCAATACTGAGTTAGTTTGATGTGATATAAGCACCAAGAAAACAAAAATGAGAGTAGGAGTGCATTATAGGCTAAAAAACTGTGACAAGCATAACAAGCAACTATACAGATAAATATAGTGTGTCAGTAAATCAGAATGTCTTATAATGGGCAATTTAATAGCCCATATATTGACTGGAACTTTCACAATGTGACAGAGGCAATGAGACAAAGCTCTTGTTCTGATAATCAACACTGACTACATGCATTAATAAAGTGCAGATATAATGTTTTTTTTTTATGAAAACCCCAAACACAAGAGGTATTAGAACCTATAGTACTTAGTACTGTGCTTGGGTTGGAGGTTGAGAAGACGAAAGAAGATATTTGTTGACATTAGACTTGAACTTCTGTAGACTGTAATTTTCAGGAAATACGTACGAAGGAAGGTTGTTCCAGAAAACAGCAGTTGAATGAATAAACGAGGAAGATGAAAAGTTGGTTCTGTGAGTTTGAAGCTGGACAGTAAATGGATGTTGGCTGGTGGCGGCACACATTCAGACTGTTTTGAAAGAGAGAGAGCTGGAATTATAGAAGCCAATTCAGAAGAACAGTGCACATGGAAGTATCTGTAGAAAAGGCATGCAGCAGAAACAGTACATCTATGAGACAGCAAGTGGAGAGGAGTCATTAATTAACCTAACTGACTTCTTCTGAATGGAATCTAGAAGCCTGAGAGGTTTTAGGGGCACCACCCCAGATGTGGGAACAATATTCCATGGTAGGGCGGATTTGCGATTTGTACAGAGAACAGCTGTTTGGAAGAAAAGTAATGCAGAGAGCGAAAGAGAAAACCAAGATTTTTGCATGCAGAGGAAGCAATATTTGTAATGTGCTTGTGCCAAGAGAGATTAGAAGTCAGGGTAATCCCCAAAAGAGATACATAATTTTGCCTAGAAACTGGAGTGTCACCAAAGATAAGCATATGAGCAGAAGAATCCTTTTTGCGAGATATAAGACAAGAATGAGTTTTAGAAGGATTGAAATCAACTAAGTTGTCTTTACCCCACTGGAGAATTAGGGTGGCTTAGGGTGGCTCTAAGAGTGAAGTGGGAAATTATCGACCTGTCAGTCTGACTTCCGTGGTAGGGAAAATCATGGAGGCAATGATCAAGGGTGGAATTCAGGATCATCTGGATCGAATTGAAATTCTCAAGGATACTCAGCATGGTTTTGTAAAGGGAAAATCATGTTTAACAAATCTGGTTCACTATTTTGAAAGGGTCACCCACGAGCTGGAATTAGGGAATAATTTCGTGTGAGAGGCATCAGTAAAATGAATGAGGATGAAATTTTCAAGATTATATTAATGATGCTAGAACTAGGGGACATAAATTTAAGTTAAGGGGGAAATGTTTAGATTGGACTGCAGGAAGTTTTATTTTAGCCAGCGAGTTATAAATTACTGCAATAAGTTGCCTACATGGGTGATAGAGGTTGACAATTTGGGGAAATTCAAAGGTCATCTGAATAGTACCTTCGGGCGATGGAAACGCATAGGATGATAGGTTTAATTTCCATTTCTATTATTATTTATTATTATTTATTTTTTTTTTTGGCTGGTGCAGCATAAGCCATAGGCTTTCTTGCACCATGCGGCCATTACTAATACTAATTACCTGGAGATCGGCATTTAAGGAATTGGGAGCAGATATTCGAGAAGTTGAAGTTGATTGAGCAGGGCAAGGTTTCTCAAGATGGAAAGTAGAATGTAACATGCTATCGTCGGCAAAACTATGGATAGAATTTCCAGTCAATGGAAGGTCATTAATATACAAAAGGAAATGAGTGGGGGAAAGAACTGAACCTTGGGGGGACATCAGCATTAGTGGAAAAGTTAGAAGACAGAGAGCCATCTACCAACACCCTCAGTCAGCGATCAGAGAGAAAACTGAACAACCAATTGCAAAAAACAGTTGGCAAACCATAAGATGGAAGTTTGTTTAGGAGATCTTTATGCCAAACACGATTGAAAGCCATTGAGATGTCAAGAGCAATTAGCATTTATTTGTCCATAAATGGGTAACATAAGCCAGGATATCAGAAGTGGATCGACACTGACGGAATCCATATGCCAAACACGATCGAAAGCCTTTGAGATGTCAAGAGCAACTGCCTGTGTTTCCCCATACTTTTCCATTGAATTTGTCCATAAATGGGTAACATAAGCCAGAATATCACCAGTGGATTGACACTGACGGAATCCATACTGGCGATCATTGATCAGACAGAAGGTTTATAGGCAGTTTAATAGTTGGCGGTTAATTGATTTCTCTATTATTTTAGAAAGAGAAGTAACTGCAATGTGATGATAATTGGATGGGAGGGATTTGTCACCGTTTTTAGGAACTGGCTGGATATGAGCAAATTTCCAAGCAGAAGGAAAAAAAACACCTTTGGAATAAGAACGTGAAAAAAGGCAGCAAAGAACAGGAGTAAGTTCAGAAGCACAGGTTTTGAGAACAAGTGGAGAAATACCATCAGGACCTGGAGCTTTCTTAGCAACAAGATTCGTCAAAATCCTTCTGACATCCTTTTGACAGAAAACCACAGCACGCACTGAATGGAGAATGTTGGGAATGGTGAGAGGTGTTTTACCAAGATCACTGATACAGGAGTTGGAAGAAAAATGGGATGCTACAGGTCAGCTTTATATTTGGCTGAAATGACAACACAACTATCTGGCCAATAGCTTTGGCAATGTTTGGCTACCATTAGGGCAAGAAGCAAGTTTTCTACTCTTAGCCTGTTCAAAATCTAGTTTGGACTGATTAATAACTGCTTTACAATTTTTGCGAGCTTTGGTGTAGGCAGAAAATGAATTTGATGATTTGGAAACAAGCCAATTACGATATGCAATGTTCTTCTCTTGAACAGCCTTAGCACATTTATTGGAAAACCAAGGTTTAGATAAAGGACGAGATTTTAAAGCGGAGTGTGGAATAAAGTATTCCATTTCTACAAGAATAATTTCACTGACACGATCTGAGCAAACAGTGACATCAGAAGTTTTGAAACAGTAATCCGACCAAGGAAAAGAAGAAAAGAAATCTCGCAGGTCATCCCATTTTGCATTCTTGTAATGCCAAACAATACGAGGTTGGGAACAGCCATGAGATAAAGGTTCCACTGGAGAAGAGACAATCACCAAGTTGTGATCTGAGGTGCCTAACAGACCACTCACTTCAACCGTGTACTTAGAAGGGTTGTTTGTGAGAAAAAGATCAAGCGTGTTGGCTGTATGGTTAGGATTGTCCAGCATTCTTGTAGATAAATGAACAATCTGTTCATTGTTCATTTATCTACAAGAATGCTGGGTCAGTGTGACTAGAAAATGGAAGTCAGCTTTAGTTGTGAGCATTAAAATCACGAAGGAAAATTATCACACTGTTAGGAAAGTTGGACTGGAGAAAGTCAAGTTGCCACAGATGAATTTTACACAATGAGGTGGAGAGATTTTAAGCCAGAGAAGATCGAAACGAGATTCCAAATTACCAAGTCTCTGACAGGGAATATCAGAACGGACATATGCACAAGTACCACCTTTGAGGCGAAAGGAATCATACAGCGAATAATTTGGGCAACTGAGATGAGCAGTAGTTGAATCAACCAATAACTGAGATTCTGTCAGAAGGCAGACTGCAAGTGGAAATGGACATCGTTGAGATTAGAATTGAGACCACGTGTATTTGTGAAATGAACTAGCAAGTGTTTGGGAGGTTTAGATTTTTTCACAGATAAGCTTACTCTATTAGTTTGACAATTTATGGTGTATTCGATGGTAAGAAAAAGTGGGGGGGGGGCATGCTGTATGAAGTAATGAAATTTTTGGATATGGCATACATATGGTAAGAATATACCCAGATCCTTGACATAACATGGCCTTGACAATGTCCCCTGCATACACACTACTCGGACTTCCTCTAGTCATTATCTGGCAGAGTAAAGGTAGCAAGATTATACACTAGCTGATCTGGAAGCCTCCTAAAGAGTTACCAATAGGTTCGGTCCGGTGTACTAACTAGCGGCTAGCTTGCAAATACTGTTTTAGAGCTGTACCCTCGAAATGTAAGGAAGATTAGATCTCGCCATAATGTTCGTCATAACCTCGAAAGTCATCAGTCATACTGCATGATGGAAGAGATGGGGAAGGGTTGACCAGAACTTAGCTCTGGAGACTAAACATGGGTTCCACCACTTCAAGCCTCCAATATGCAAAGTGGTGGTATTTCACCAGTTGAAGAGAGTAATCTACCACCTAGTATTGCCTGGTAACACAGAGGGGTGGCATTCCTCCATGTGGTGTGGGCGCCACACCTTGACCCCTACTTACGTTGGTTCACACCTGGGTGGTCACCCACAGTGTGCATGTGCATGGTGGTTATACCCAGTGTTACTAACAGTTTAACCATCGTGAAGGTGCAAGCAGAGGATTTGGCTGTCACAGACCATCTGTACTTTGCTGAAATTGGGTCCACTTGACTTCAATGTCACCTGAATATCAGTTCCATCAGCATTTAAGACTCCCAGGTAACAAGTACAGCTTGTCCGGCATGTCTGAGAGAATGTCTGTGACAACCTCAAGGACGAATGGTTTGGTTTAGAATATACTGGCACATGACTGGGGCTATGATGTGCCATTACCACGCCATAGAATAAAAGGAGAAAAAATGTTTTTTGTAACTTTTCAGAAAGATTACAATGTCAAAAATATGTAAATATATATACTGCAGTAAAAAATAATAAAAGTAATAATAAATGCTCAATACTATATATATTTCTAAATATTAATATTAAAAATTTAAAAGCATCTCACTGAGTGCATGAGGCTCAATCGGATAGATAAAAGTAGCAGATATCACATTCATGCTCTGAGAGAGAGTGAATCATCTGCTGAACTTGAGATAGGACTGGATGAGAGATATATCTCATTGATGATAAAGTTACCAGCTCACATCTGGTGAGTATGGGCTTGGCACACCCAAGGTCCCGAGCTGGATATCATCATCATTCTCTTTCTTGGTGATTCATTCTCTCTCTCTCTCTCTCTCTCTCTCTCTCTCTCTCTCTCTCTCTCTCTCTCAGAGTAACTCAAAAATTTTTTTTTTTGGTTGGTGCAGCATAAGCCTCAGTCTTCCTTGTATCATATGGCTAATAATAATAAAAAGTCTACAAGACACTCAATTAATCGGAGTATATACTGAAGTAGTGGTGCTGGCAATTACTGATGTGGTCCAAGGATAACTCCATACCGTGCAGTTTAACAGTAAATATATTGCATTCGGGGAGAATCTGCTCAGATACTAGATCCTACATACGATTCCGACTTCAAGCTATCTGTGTAGACTGGCAAGAAGTCAGAATGTTCAGCTCAGTGTGCTGAATAGAGCTGCAGGTAGACAGATGAAGGAGCATCATACTTTGCCCAGTTCATAAGGTTGTTGTTATTTGGTTTTTAGGAGCATTAGCAACTAAGGCCATATTGCTCTGGGGATATGCAGTGGTCATTCCCTGACCTTTCCACATTCCCCGTATTTGATGGTCACTGGCTCGAACCCCAGTCTAATCAAGAAGTGTGTGCTACGCACCGCTGCTCCTACCCACCTGGCTAAGGAGGTGCCACCCAGTTCGTAAGGAAAAGTCACATGTTGGTATTTGAGCATGCCAGGGTGGAAGGGATTGATTTGGTGGTTGGGAAACCTTGTCTACCATGATGTTACTCTCTTAGACACGAATACTAAAAGGATGACTGAGTAACTCTTAGACACGAATACCGAAAGGACAACTGGCAGTCTGGCAGGCGTGACACAAAATTTCCCAATGCGACTGAAAAACTGATGTCCATATAGGATGGTCTGGCAGGGATTTTAGTTTTAAAGCATACTTTAGAGACAACTGCTCATGTTGGAGTGATAATGATTCTTCATTTGTTTCTACATAGAGGTTTTGGATAGGAGATGCCTGAAATGCTCCAATAGCAATATGGATAGCCCAATGATGGATCAGGTCCAGCCATCAAAGTACACTGTTTCTGTCTGGGACATATACCTGGGACCAGTAATCGTGTTTAGATCGCACAAGTGCATGGTAGATGCGTGGTAAGGTGCATCAGTCCACATCCCAAGATGTAGAGGCCAGAGCATAGAGAACATTCAAGCTTCTTGTGCACTTTGTACAGAGTTGACAGATATGTCTGAGAAAGGTCAAATTTTTATCAAATACAAGTCCCAAGAATTTTGTATTTATCACTACTGGAATAACATTTTGTCAGATTGTTATTTGTTATTTAGGTTTTTAGAAGCATCAGCAACTAAGGCCATATTGCTCCAGTGCAGCGGTCATTCCCTGACCTTTCCGCATCCTCCATATTTGGTGGTGACGGGCTCGAACCCCGGTCTAATCAAGAAGCGTGTGCTACGCACTGCTGCTCCTTCCCACCTGGCTACGGAGGCGCCTACATTTTGTCAGAGCCTCAATTCAGGTTCAGGATGAAGATTAGGCTTATGGCAAAAATGTACGCAAACAGCATTTTGATTTGGTAGTTGTTGGCGCATCGGCTTCTGTGGCCATCGGCATTTTGAGGCGAGAACCTAAATCCATTAGCAAGTGCCCAAGAATTAAAACAATTGAGGGCTTGTTGCAGTTGCAATTAACTTAGATCTAAGGATTCCCTTCCTTACAATAGGTCTTTTACTATACAAGAGTTAAAAACAGCTCTAACTCTTACAAAGGCAAGTGCTTTTGGATAAGATCCAGCCCAAAAGCATCGCATCTTATCCATTATGAAATGATCACTACCACAGAAAAATCCACGAACCACCTGTTCTTTCTGTATATTAAAATCTTCCTAGAGGAGAAGTTTCCAGATTCTTGACATAACAAAATCGTTCTTGCCTTTCCCAAGCCAGGAAAAGATCCCAAAGTCCCAACAAACTACTGCTCTATTGCTCTGACTAGCACAGGATCCTGGAGAGAATGATCAATGCCCGCCTTATATGTATTTGAAGGCAAATGGGCTCTTCTCCAGAGGTACAGTGTGGCTTCCGAAGGAACCGGTCCACTCTGGACTGTTTAATTAGACTGGTAAAATCCATCTGGGATACTTTCCTAAAACCGGAATATCTGGTGTCTGTATTTTTTTATATGGAAAAATTGTATGACACAATTTGGAGATTTGGCATCTTAAAAGACATAAACTCGGTCTTAGTGGGCATCTACCTGTTTTTATTAAAATTTTTTTAGCCAATTGGTCTTTCCAAGTTCATGTAGAATCCTCACTCTCTCATCTCTTTTTCTAAGAGGAGGGAAAGGGGGTACCTTAAGGATCAGTATTCAGTATGCTTTTTGTCATCAAAGTAAATGCCACACAGAACAGCTTGCTCCAACTGTAAACAGCACCACCAATGTTGATGAGAAAATGACTTTAGCATTATTTTCTGAGTCATACAACCTTCATGTTGTATGACTCAGAAAATAATGCTAAATACAACCTTCATGTTGTATGACTCAGAAAATAATGCTAAAGTCATTTTCTCATCAACATTGGTGGTGCTGTTTACAGTTGGAGTAAGCTGTTCTGTGTGGCATTTACTTTGATGACAAAAAGCATACTGAATACTGATCCTTAAGGTAGCCCCTTTCCCTCCTCTTAGAAAAAGAGATGAGAGAGTGAGGATCCTACATGAACTTGGAAAGACCAATTGGCTAAAATATTTTTAATAAAAACAGGTAGATGCCCACTAAGACTGAGTTTATGTCTTTTAAGATGCCAAATCTCCAAATTGTGTCATACAATTTTTCCATATAAAAAAATACAGACACCAGATATTCCAGTTTTAGGAAAGTATCCCAGATGGATTTTACCAGTCTAATTAAACGGTCCAGAGTGGACCGGTTCCTTCGGAAGCCACACTGCACCTCTGGAGAAGAGCCCATTTGCCTTCAAATACATATAAGGCAGACATTGATCATTCTCTCCAGGATCCTGTGCTAGTCAGAGCACAGGATCCTAGTCAGTAGTTTGTTGGGACTTTGGGATCTTTTCCTGGCTTGGGAAAGGCAAGAAAGATTTTGTTTTGTCAAGAATCTGGAAACTTCTCCTCTAGGAAGATTTTAATATACAGAAAGAACAGGTGGTTCGTGGATTTTTCTGTGGTAGTGATCATTTCATAATGGATAAGATGCGATGTTTTTGGACTGGATCTTATCCAAAAGCACTTGCCTTTGTAAGAGTTAGAGCTGTTTTTAACTCTTGTATAGTAAAAGACCTATTGTAAGGAAGGGAATCCTTAGATCTAAGTTAATTGGCTGTTTTTCATTTTTGTTTCGGGACCAGGAACAGAGTCTCTCCACTTGCTGTCTCATAGATGTACTGTTTCTGCTGCATGCCTTTTCAACAGATACTTCCATGGGCACTGTTCTTCTGAATTGGCTTCTATAATTCCCACTCTTTTAAAACAGTCCGAACACTTGCCGCCACCACCCAACATCCATTTACGGTTCCAACTTCAACTCACAGAACCAACTTTTCATCTTCCTCGTTTATTCATTCAGCTGCCAATTTCTGGAACAACCTTCCTTCATACGTATTTCCTGAATATTACAGTCTACAGAAGTTCAAGTCTAATGTCAACAAATATCTCCTTTCGTCTTCTCAACCTCCAACCCAAACACAGTACTAAGTACTGTAGGTTCTAATACCTCTCGTGTTTGGGGTTTTCATAAAAAAAAAAAAAGGAATTCTGGGGAGTAAGAAGATGATGAAGAGGTTGTAGAAAAGGTATCTCCAAGAGCATTGGCTACTGCAGTTGGGTCTGCAATAACACATCTATTATGTTCCAGGACTGATGAAGAATATGATGTATATTTTCCTTTCATTTTCCAGATTTTGTCTCGGACCTTGTCCCAGACAGCTTTAGTGCTGGTTGACAGGGTAATAGCAGATGCAAAGTGGATTCACGATTCCTTCCGGCTCTGATGGTGTATGTAGTGAGCTTTAGTGCATGCACATTTAAATGCTGAGAGATTAGCCAATGTAGGGCATCTTCAAAATATCCCTCAAGCTTTGTTTTCTCTACTGCACAAAGGTTTGGGAAATGGTGGGAACCGAGTAGACGTTTTCTGTGATGTACGCTACTGCATCATTGAAAGGCTGCTCGCTGACTGGAGTGATATTAAACTCTGCCAGATGTAAGAAGGTAATCCAGTCAGCATGATCAATCCTCCACCTCAGTACCCTAAAAGGAAGACACAGTGCCCCACTAAGCAGGGTAGTGATCACTTTCATAGGGATTCTCCTGTACCTCCCAAGCAAATGAAGGGAGTAGAGAAGGCAGATCAGAAAGAAAGATCAAGAACAGAGAATGTATGGGTAAGTGTCTGGAAAAAGGTGCTAGTTCCGATATTTAGGAAGGAAAGCTCATTGTTGGTGAGCATATGTTCTATGCCACGTCCCCTGCCATTAATGTCGACACTAACCCCATAGGGTGTAATGTCCAAGGAGTAAGATAGGAATGAGCATCTGCACAATGATATCATCAAGGTCTGTCTGGAAGATGTCAGTCCCAGGTGGAAAATAAATCAAAACAGACTGTTAATAAAAACCCAACCTTAAGGCAAATTGCTACTGCTTTACTGCACACGATTAAGTTAGTGGAAAGTGGCACAGGTTGGAATGGGGTCTGGTTGCCCACAAGAGGAGGAATGGGTAGGTCCATTCCCAGTTCTGTCCTTATGTATGATAAGGACAGAACTGGGAATTCTTCCCTTTAACGGACAGCCATGGGGAACGAAAATGTGTCTGTTAGAGAGAAGTGTCCGCTAACAAGAAGTCTGAGGGAGAAAAAAAAAAGAAAGAAAGAAAAATCGTTAAACGTTTAAGGTAAAATTAAATTAAAATATATACAGATTTTGAACAATATTTTTGTAAATAATATACAATTACATACACAAGAGATAAAGAAAAATTGTTAAACGTTTAATGTAAAATTAAAATTAAATTATATACAGATTTTGCACAATACTTTTGTAAATAATATACATACAATTGTGCTATGCATATTATGACTTTATCTTAAGAAAAATACATACAGTAATCACTTATTTTCTTCTGCACCTTCTTCCGGCTGATAATTTTGTTTTCAACATTTGTTTGGAGTGAAGAAACCATCGAAAGTCCTTCAGTATCTTCTTCAGTGGCGAAAAATATTTTTAAACGGTTGATTTGTATGAGCACTTCTATTTTCATTGGTGGTTCGTCGTTAATATATTCTTTGACAGAATGACCTCCTTCCATTTCTTCATCCTCATGAGGAACTTCTTGAAAAATATCGATGATAATGTCATTGATATCTAGAGCACCATCTTCTATAGTGCGGTTCGAGTCTATATCTTTGTAGCCAGGGTCACTTGTAGCGGAAGTATCGTACATTATCAATAGATATTGAAGTTCTTGTTCTTCTTGGTGCTCCACATTGCTGTTCACAACTTCAATTTTTGCGTTTGAGAAGCCAGACTTTACAAAACAGTTCACGACAGTTTGTTTTCTAATTGCGTTTACTGAAGAGGAAATCCATTGAATCACATCTAGGATGCTGAGTGTCTTTGCAAGGTCATTCGCACATGTTACATCGTTCATGTTTGCAATGAGATGCCTTAAAACACGTTTTCTGTAGTGAAGTTTAAAATTTTTTATTATCCCTTGATCCACGAGCTGACACTCTGCAGATGTGTTTGGTGGCAGAAAAACGATTTGAATGATACAATTCAATGTGTGGGTGAGATGCAGCATTATCCATGAAAAGAATAATTTTTTTGTTTTGACGAATCATGTTTTGGTTAAAGTGACTTATCCATTCGCTCATGATATCTCGTGTCATCCACGCTGTTTTATTAGACTTTCAGTCAACATTCAAAAGATTCAACTTTATGCTCTTGAAACAACGAGGATTTTGTGGTTTTCCTATAACAAGAGGTTGTTCAAAGTCTCCCAGCATATTTGTACACAATAGTACAGTCAAGCGTTCCTTAGAAATTTTTCTGCCCTGGCACTTTTCGTTTTTTAGACTCATTGTTTTTTCAGGAAGAGCTTTAAAAAACAACCCTGTTTCGTCACAGTTGTAAATATCCTTATCTTCAAAATCACAACATAAATCTTCCAATTTGATGGTCTACTCTGTTACAACCCCAGTATCAACAGATCCTGTGGTTGTAACAGAGTGGACCTTCACCACTTACGGTTTTCCAAGAAATTTTATGCCGAGTTTTGAACTTGTCTAGCCATCCCACAGAAGCTTTGAACTCATTTACTCCCATAGATTTCGCAACCTCCAAAGCCTTTTCCCTAATAATAGGCCCATTAATGGGAATTTGTTTAGCACATACGCGACAAAACCACTCATACGTAACATTGTCAATTTGAAGTCCAACAGTTTTCGGGAATGATTTTTGAACCTGATCATTTATGTGTTGCCAAAATTGTTTGAGCAGTTCATTTTTTTTCTTTAGGATGTCGTTTACCTGCGTCTTCCCGATTTTGAATTTTGCAGCAAGATTGTGAACACTATTTTTTTGCCGATCATATGCATTAATGAGTTCGACTTTGTGCACTTCACACGACACTGAACAAAACTGAAAACTCAAACTCAAAAGACGAAAGGCTGACAAAATCCACCCCCCCCGGGATTCTTGACAAAGGGTTTAGAACCGTGACGTAAACCTTGATAAAATTCAGAGAATCGGAAATAGAAAATAAACACACAATTGAGGCAATACGTGGAAGAAACGTTCCTAGAAAAAGGGCCATGAGCTTGCCTGCTGTCCATTATTGGGAGATCAAATTAAGTGCTAATCTAAACGAAACAGTGCAGATTGCCTGTCCATGTCCGTTACAGAGAATGTCCGCTAGACAGAAGCTGAAAACACGTTAAAACCAATAGAGGAGAGTTGGGGAATTTGAAAATGTCCGTTGTAGAGAGATGTCCGTTAAAGAGAGGTGTCCGTTAGGAGAAGTTTCACTGTATTATGAAATGATGGGTTTTCATTTGCTTCAAATATGTCTCCTACAAGCAAAAGCAAACTGGTCCATGCTTTTGCAAGATGTCAGTATTTTTCTGAATTCATAACAATTCCATTCTAGGAATTTAGCCATTATTTTGGCTGGGTGGGTCCATCAGGTGGCTTCTGACATGCTGAGAGCTTACTTTTCTCAGTCTGCGATTCTTCTCTTTTGGGGATGTATGGATGCTGTCCTGTGTCCATTTCTTCTTCCACAAAGAGTTCCAAGACTGAATAATCTGGTACCTCCTCCTCCTCCACATCTTCATGGGAACTAGGGAGTACTTCAGGCTTATTCTTTTCTCCAGCAATTTCTTTTTGTTACTGGTGGAGTGTTAGGAGGTACAAATACAGGAGTGGCAACTGTTTGTTTGTTTGTTTCGGAATTTATTGGGCGCATCGGCAACTATGGCCATAGTGCGCCATGCATATGGTAGTGGCAACTGATTGATCCTTCTGTGTGGGTTAAGTTGAACTTAACCCACACTTACTTAAACTGGTAGCATGCAGTGGGACTGAATGACTCTGTTGGTGGGATCGTAATTTCAGTCTGAGTTCCAATGGAGCACCTCCCTGCTACCTTCTGAACATAGATAGGGTTGTTTGTATTTATAGGTTTGACTGCTTTCTTGCCTCTGATATATGTTCAACTCTGTCTTAAATTTTTGGATTTATTTTTATTCTTTCCACCTCTGGTTGCTGTGAGTAAGCAGGTTGTTCTCTCTGGTAGTTAATGCAGGTGGGTTTTGTAGCTGAACATGATGTGGTTTCACGGTCCTTTTCAACACATCAAGTGCATGCAGGGCTCCACAACAGGTCATTTGTGATTGTTCATATTTCTAGCACTTAAAAGCACCTGAAATGATTTGGGACATATGGATGCACTGGACAGTTGATAGAGCCAGCTTTAATTAGGAAATGTTGTTGAATTGAACATTAGGATGTGATGTTTCTAGTGGGAACATCACATCCTAATGTTCAACATGGGAAGTTTTCCATCCCTACACATGAATATTTGTTTCACAGCTGTCACTCCTTGAGGTTTTAATTCAGAACAGATTTCCTCTTCAGACACTTCCATTAGATCCAATTTGGAGATGACACCACAGCATGAGTTAAGTGTCTTGTAGGGGGTAACATGATAGGCATTCCCCCGATAGATGTGGCTCAGAGGAGCTGTTCTGAATGTCTGTCACTTCTGGTCTCTACAAGTATGTCACCTGAGCAAAGCCATTTGACTGATTTAAGACAGCCTGCCACCCAATCCAAACCCTTCTGGATAAAGAAGGGTGACACTTTTCCTAAGGGCTTCTCACTAGTGGAGTGAATTATCAGGAATCGAGGTGTTAGACTTGATATTTCTTCAGTTCTTTGTTTCCTTTCCAGAAATGACATTATCTGGGTCTGGGTTGTAGAAAGGGACTGGGTTGGGGCACCAGAAGAAATTATTTTATCAAGATTCAAGGAGATTTTGTTTTGGTTCAGTGCCCAGGCTCCCCACTCACCACAGAGCCAAAATGAGATGCCCACTACCTGGCAAAGCAATAAATGTGCTCAGGAATGGGACACCAGGACCACCCAGATTGAACCCTGTCCCTTGGACCATGAGGCAGGGGCATGGCATTGATGCGGTTGACCTATGCAGGGGAACCCACTAGCCAATTGATCCTGGCTGAGCCATCCAGGACCACTCATCTTTTCTCAAAGCAGGGGCCAAAGTAGTGTGCTGAAGCTGGGCCCTTCAACCTCCAGTATCTCCCTTTCCAAACTTACATGGGTCATAATGTGCAGCAAAAATGCCATATTCCTATGATGTTAGCCTGGAACCTAGGCTGTGGGTGTTGGATCCTGATGATGCTAACTGGAGCATTACTGGGAGTTCAGCAGCATCACTGGGAGTCCCCTCACCACACCAGGTGCCCATGTCAAGGGGGACCAGATATAAGAACCACTATGTGGCAGAGAACAGAGTGTATGGGATGTGAGATTTACTTAAAGATGTTAACTTAATTTTGGTATGGAGATTTGCAGAACTCCAGATAACATTACTTTGACCATTTCTATAACCAGAAATGAAACTTGTCAGAGAAAAAACAGTTTAGGGTATAGCTTTTGTTATAGGTAAAATTATGTAGTCAGTTGCATTATTGCACCTTTGTCCATTTCATTGAGTTCATAGACCACCAGAATGCAATATGCATTCAAGCCTGATTTTTTTTATTTATTCTTCTACATACAAGCATGCCCACATAACAACTGACACTGCTGTTCCAGCTTACTTATTGACTTTTTTGAAGAATACTCACTGTAATTTGATGTTTAATTTTTCCACCATTTACACTGATTTAGAATAGCTGTGTGTGTGTGTGTGTGTGTGTGTGTGTGTGTGTGTGTGTGTGTGTGTGTGTGTGTGTGTGTGTGTGTGTGTGTGTGTGTGTGTTGCCATGAATGCTACCAATCATTCAAAAACTACTTATCAAACTATGATATGGTGTGGACTTATTACACACCACCTTTTTCAGAAAAAATGTTTGGAATGCTCAACAACAAAATAAGAACTAGTAAACAAATGCAGGATCAATTTTCAGAACCTGCATTTGTTTCATCACCACTTATAACAGAATGATTCACTCACATACATCTGTATAAAATTTCAAAATTAAAATTAGCATTTTTCAAACCACTTAATGTATGGTTTCCTTTAAAATGAAAAAACTCTGTACACATATGTTCATGGGACATTTGCGGAATAGAAAAACAAGACCTCAGCAGAAATCACCACCACAGACCAGCAATTTAACCCTTCATGGAAAGGATGGAAAGGTGCCGTTATTTTTAGGAAGTATGTAGAGTTGCACAAGCATGTACAGAGAAGGGCAACAAGATTGGTAAGGGGAACGAAGGGGTCCTCTTACCAAGAAAGGCTTAAGTTCTGCAAAATGCAGTGGCTGGAGACTAGGCACCTGCGAGGTGATCTGATTGAAGTGTATAAGGCCTTGAATGGGTTGAGCATACTGAATTCTGATGGGATTCTTCTGCTTGCTCAGATTACGAACCTGAGGAAACATAAATTCAAATTGAGGAAAGCCAGTTGTCGAATAGATGTGTGGAAATTTGCCTTTAGCCAGTGGGTGGTTAATTGCTGGAACAAACTTCCATCTGTCATTGTGGAAGTTGATAGCTTAAATAAATTCAAGGAGGAACGGGACAAATGTTTATATATTTTTTTTATATATTTTTTTGGCTGATGCTACATAAGCTCATATGCTTGCTTTCTTGCATCACATGCCTCCATTACTAATACTATTCCTCCATTCATCAATGAAATTCAAAGCCAGAACCAGGAATGCCATGTGCTTATGAGACATTGTTGTGCAAAGTTATATTGGTGCCTACCTCCCCCAAAAAACAGAACACAAATAATTGTCAAGAGTATTTTAATATATTTTGTAATGATCAATGAACACATAACAAAATACATTTTAGAATTAAAAAAAACTGCAGCTATGTTCTAACATTTTATGATGAAAAACAAATACAGCAGAGCGTCGATAATCCAAACTAACTGGGACTGGGGATAGTTCAGACTTTCGATTTGTTCAGATTTTCGAACTTATCAAATATACTGTTCTGGAGACTAAAAAAAAGTTTAATAAGTTTAGAAATAAAATCACTGGCTTTAAAATCTGAGGGATCGCCTCATTTTTTGTTAAAATCCAGCAGCTTTTCACACAATAAAGATCCAGATATGAGTTCTCCTAAACTTCATCTCTGTGTGAACTACAAATAAACGGCATCTTCGAGGGATGGGTCATTAGCTGTTCTCATAGTTTTTTTTTTTTTTTTGCACCATCCCCACGCAGGACCCGTGCACACCCTTAAGGGGGGGGGGGGCTGGCCAACCCATTAAAGGTATGCAGAGAAGGAGTAGAATCGGAAAAGATAGAAAAAGAGAGGAGTTCATCAAGGTTGTATTCTATCACATATTGTTCAATGTGTATACTGAAGAAATTTTTCAAGAAGTTTTAGAGGGATGTACAGAAGGGAGAAAGATTAATGGCAATATAATACATATGATATGCAGATGATACTATATTGCTGGCCAGCTCTGAGGATTTACAAGCATTAATGGATAGAGTTAATAGAATAAGTGAAAATTTTGGTCTGAAATTAAACATCAAGAAAACAAAACAAAACAAAAATTACAATCGTTAATGAAAAAAATGGAAAGAGTTAAAAGTTATTGCTAACTTGAATAAATGCTGGGTGAGGACTGGGACTATTCTACTGAAGTATGCTCAAGAATTGAACAAGCATGTGCAGCCTTCCTTAAGATAAAGGATCTTCTATAACACTGTGTTCTTATGCTTCCTTTAAGAACAAGAAATTAGGATGTTTTGTCTTTTTTGTCCTCCTTTATGGAGCTGAGGCCCGAACACTGACAAAGAAGACCCAGAATAAGTTAAATGCTTTTGAGGTGTGGTGTTACAGATGAATGTTAAGTGTCAGGGACTGATAAGATAAAGAATAATGAGATCACAAGACGAATGAAGAAAAAGACAGAAATAACTAATACCATTAAGGAGAGGAAGCTAAAATATTTTGGACATTTGATGAGGAATGACAAATATAAGATGTTGCAACTGATAATCCAGAGAAAGATCAATGGAAAAAGAAGTCAAGGGAAAAGAAGGAAATATTGATCAGCAAACCTCAGAGAGTGGTATGATCAGAGTAACGAGAGTTTGTTTAGGGCTTCGACCTCACGTTCGTCCACTGCGAAGATGACGGCCAACCTCTGCAAAGCGACGCACCTAACCTGAAGAAGACAGGTGGGGGTAATTATATTCTACAGCCTACTAGGTACATATCTCTGTTGTAATCCTTAACCAAACAGAACAAATCCTTAACGAAACTTAAAAACTCGCTGTTTGTATGAGAAAAGCTAACTAATTTGCAGCATTGTTTATTAATGTATATATACACTTCGGCTAGAAGTAATGTAAATAAATTTATAAATAAAATGTGATTTATATACCTTAAAATCGTCGTAGTATCTTTCACGGGTTCAAAACCCTCGGACTTGCTGTCTTCTATAGGCTCTTCATTCAGTACATTGTCACCAAACTTAGGCAACTCAATTTTTTTTATAAATTTGAAACTAATGTTTTTCCGTTCATCTTCAACCCTATTACTCATTGTCCCTTTAAAACTACATGCAGATATAAATGATCGGTCGGTCTAACTGCACCAAACTTAAATTTCACACATCAAAACACCATGGTATAGAAAGATAAATACACCACATGGCTCATTAATAATGCAGGATTAAATGAAAAAATTAACCAAGACCACTAAATTAACCATATATACATATATAAACGAAAATGATTATTATACTATAAAAATCAAAAGTACAGAGCAATAGTTCTATAGCAATGCACACAAGAACACGTCTGGTTGCGAAGTGAAAGATTTATGCGATATCATCAAGAAACCCGCCACATCCAGCCCAAAGTCATCGCGGCTCTTTAGGCGGCGGCACACCAGCTGGTCTACTTGTATTACAACCCATAACTACCAATGCTTAATCCGTAAAGTTTGTCAGTGGTCGTAAAGGCAGCTCTTGTGTCTCTAATGAAAAAAAAATATATAGAGTCTAGTCACAATATTATTACTCTCCCCAATGCAGCCATCACACACGCCTTGCGAACCATATAGCGCACGTGTCAAGTTCACACAACGCAAGCATATAAGGCTCGCTGTTCGGCATCAGTGAACATAGTAACAGCCTTTGTCATGATCAAAGCACGCGACACATCAGACCTGGAAAAAGGCATGAACATCAGCAATCAGGCCAGGAGTGCCAGCATTTCCGAAACAGCGGACTTTGTGAAATGCTCACGTGCTACAGTGGTGAAAGTGTTTCGAGCCTGGACGTATGGGACAGTTTTGACGACCCGATGTGCCAAATGTAAAGCCACATGGGCTATTGAACCCAGAGGTGAACGTCGTCTGAAACTGTTGGTCAGGACGGATCGGCGTGCTATTGTTGCTCAAATCGCCGACCAAATGAACCGTGGAGCCACCAAAAAGGTCTCTAACAATGCAAAAAAAAAAAAAATATATGACCTTTGCGTCCCCTGTTAATAATTACATCTACCCATATTTGTTTTGTCTATAAATTTGCGTGCGTGCCCTGGTCGATTTTATTGTGTTAGCCGGACAAAAAATCCCTGGTCTAGGGGGAAAAACCCTGCCATCTACGCCTGAGACCGACTAACTCAGCCACAGAATGAAAAAGGACCAATAAAGTTCCTCGGGTCATCGAGGGGATTCGAACCCGGATCTTTTCCACCCGGTGTGGGGAGGACGGTGACGATATCACTGTACTAAACGCGCAAATTCCGAGAACAGACATACGGACACTATTGTCGTCAGAAGGCATGCTGGTGGGGGCGGCGTTATGGTCTGGAGATTGTTTTCATGGCAAGCTTCGGTCCCCTGATACCTCTGGACGGCACCCTAAACGCAAATGTTAATCTATCGACCGTAGCCGATCAGGTACACCCGTACATGTTGACTGTGTTCTTTGGGGTCGATTGTATCTATCAGCAAGACATTGAGCCAAGTCATATCAGCAAGACAATGAACCATGCCATGTCACGAGAATTGTCCGCGAGTGGTTTGAGCAGCTTGACGAAGACTTCAAGCTACTTCAAGTCCTTGTATCTCCCCAACCTAGCATTTTTCCGACCCACCTAACACTGCCTCGATAGCATCAGCAAATATTCTTATACCCTTTCAATTCAAGTGTATCCCTTCACTGTAGAAGCAGTCTCTCCTGTTAACAAGTACAGACCAGGCTGAAAAAAATTCTACTCCTTGAGCCTTGCACAATCTTTCCAGGGCCGAATTGATCGACAAGGCTCGCATCACATATTCCCTCCTACCGTGTCTGGGCAGAATTGCAGACACTTTCAAAATCAACCCTAATTTACGGCTTTTTTTTCAACAGTGACCTGTACTTTCACTGCTCAATTGTAGTGATTCTTGCACTGCGTCTATTGTAATGAGCAGCAGCCTGGAAAACAAGATGCAGGGTACTTCAGAGACTCCTGTGAGTCATTGCAGTAAAAGTAAACACATGGGTTGTGTTAGGGTAGCTAAGAATAGGAACAGGTGCATGTATACTTGCATGTACACCAATGTAGGGGTTTCGTAAATAAATTTGATGAATTTGAGGTATTGCCCCAAACCTTAAAGGGAGATATTGTTGAGATATCGGAGACGTGGTGTCACACAGATGTAAAGAATGCAGAACTGGAATTTGGAGTACAATGTGTAGGGGAAGGATAGACAAAATAAGAAGGGAGGAAGGGTTAAACTATTAGTTAAGATACACGTAAAATCCAAGGACGTGAAGCCAGCCGACAACGCTGGACAGTGCAGTGTACAGTCAGCTTGGTGTGACATAAGCATTGGGAGATCAAAATTGAGAGTAGGAGTACGCAATGAGCCTAATGACTCTGATGAGTATAATAAGGAACTATAGAGGGAAATAGAGTGGGCCAGTAAATCAGAGAGTCTTATAATGGGGGATTTCATTTCCCAGATATTGACTGGAATTTGTGGGTTGGTCACTCACACACTAGCAAGGCTTTTGTGGATTTATTGGATGATTGTTTTCTACATCAGCATGTTCGGGAGGTAACTAGAAGGAGTAATACCGTTAATCTGATTATCAGTAGTGATTCTTCATGCATTAAGAATCTGCAGATAGAGGAACCACTAGGTGGAAGTGATCACAGTGTGCTCAAGTGGGATTTACTCAAAGAGGTAACTACCATCAGTGGTAAAGGGAAGGGTTTTTGCTTTCGTAAAGGTGACTACGGTGGTTTGAGACAGTATTTAAATTATATACGGTGGGACCAACTAACGACGTTACCAACAGCAAATTCAAAATGGGAAGCATTCAAAGAATTTATCTTGGAAGATACTAAGCTTTACATACCAACTAAGAAATATTGTTCAAGGTTTAGGCCTAAATGGAGGTCAAATGATCTAATGAGACATATAGCAGAGAAGAAAAATGCATTGCATACATATAAATTAATGGGTGACATGGAAGCCTATGATAGATATAAGCTGGTCTGTAACCAAGTCAAGTCAAAAAGGAGATTATGCAGCAAAGACAGATTATGAGAAATCCTTGGCAAAGGATGCAAAGAAAAACAGAAAAGAGTTTTTTACCTATGTAAACTCTAGAAGGATAGGGATGAATCAGATTGGTCCATTGGATATTGATGGTTCTACTATTGATGATCCTGCTCAGGTGGTAAACAAACTAATCGAGTATTTTGCATCCACATTAACACGTGAAGAGTTATTCAGGAAGGGGAATTCCAGAGGTGAAGTAAATTTTAGCAGTGAGCTAGATGATTTTGTAATATCTGGCATTCCCCTTCCTGTAATTCGGGAAGGGGAATGCCAGAGGTGAAGTAAATACTGGCAGTGAGCTAGGTGATTTTGTAATAACTAAGAGAAAAGTGGAGGAAAAATTTTTGAGGATAAACATAAAAAAGGCACCCGGGGCGGATGGGATCTATCCAGTTATATTCAAGGAGGCGCAAAGGAAGTAGGCAAACCCTTAGCCATAACTATGAGAGTTTCTTTGGACTCAGGGGAGGTACCCATAGACTGGAGTTGTGCAAATGTCACCCCAATTCACAAAGGAAAATCAAAGGCTGACAAGAGTAATTATAGTCATAAAGTTTAACTTCTGTTCCCGGAAAATTAATGGAGGAACTAGTTAAAGAAGCACTGCAGGATCATCTAGACAAGACTTCGGTTACAGCTCGCACACAGCATGGTTTTGTTAAGGGAAAGTCTTGCCTGACCAAATTGATTGGATACTATAATGCAGTCACAAAATGACTGGATGTAGGGAATAACTTTGATATTATATACTTGGATCTTAGAAAGGCTCTTGATACTGTTGCACATGGAAGACTGCTGCACAAATTGAAGCAGTTTGGCATTTGAGGGAAATTGCTGCTATGGATGAAGGGATGGTTGAGGGGAAGAAGACAGAGAGTGGTAATCAATGGACACTGCTCATCGTGGTATAATGTTATTAGTGGAGTCCCTCAGGGTTCAGTGTTGGGTCCATTATTTTTTTCTGTATTTATAAATAATATTGATGATGGTATATGAAGCTTAATGTCCACGTTTGCAGACGATACAAAGGTTGGCAGGGTTGTTAAGGACACTACTGACGCTATGCTGCTGCAACAGGATCTGGAAAGGTTTAGCAGATGGGCTGAGAGGTGGCAAATGAAGTTTAAGTTGACAAATGTAAAGTACTACATATGGGAAACAGCAACCCCAGAGTAACGTATCAAGTCTGTGGTATTACACTGACAGTGGTAGAGAATGAGAAGGACCTGAGGATAATAGTGCAGGCAGATATTCAGTTTTCTGAGCAGTGCCGATGGGCTGCAAGAGTAGCTCATGGTGTCTTGTCAATGATATACAGGAAATTTTCTGGCAGGGATAAGGAGGTGATTATTCCCTTTTATAAGGCAATGGTCAGGAGACACCTTGAATACTGTATACAGGCCTGGAGGCCTCATTTGAAGAAGGATGTAGAGCTGCTGGAACGAGTACAGAGAGGGGCAACAAGATTATTGAATAGAATAAATTGTTGCTCTTCGTTCACTTTGATCTGTCGAGAAGTGGCAACTGAAGTTTAATGTTAACAAATGCAAAGTACTGCATATTGTTATTAATAAACCCAGAGAAACGTAATGATTCTGTTGTGCAACACTCAGGGTGGTAGAGAATGAAAACGAACTGAGGATATTAATTTTTCTTACAGTGCAGACAGGCTGCCAGAGCTAGTCATGGGGTATTATCAGTGATATACAGGAATTTTGCTATTAGGGAAAAGGAGGTGAATATCCCTATGTATAAGATAATGGTCAGGCCTCTCCTTGAGTATTGCGTACTTGTCTGGCGGCCTCATTTTAGGAAGAATGTAGAGTTGCTAGAACGAATACAAAAAAATCAAATTATTATTTTAGGGCCACCTGTAATTGACTATACAGGGTGATTCACTACCAGTGCGACAAACTTGCAGGAGGTGTAGGGGGTACAAAGACGAATCGGAATCACATTGCATTGCAGGGTCCGAAATGCCTTCGTCATGCGGTAGAGGACGTTCAACGGGAAGTCGTGTGAACAGCGATTCCACTGGAAGTCAGCATTTGCGAACCGGTTCCCGAGGCAGTAGGATGGACGAGTATTCAAACGTTGAACTGGCCGACATGCACCTCGCTTATGGAGCTGCGGACTGTAACGGGCGCGCCGCTCTGCGCTTGTACCAGGAACATGTCCCGTACAGGCGTGCTCCTCATTATACGATTTTCGCACGTGTGCACAGAAGGTTACGTGAGACTGGTTGTTTCACGAGAGGTACCATGAATCGAGAGCGAACGACGAGGACGCCAGACAATGAGCAGGATGTCCTACGTCTTGCAGAAGACAATCCGAGTACGATAACTCGAGCGATAGGCAAGCGATTGGTTATTTCCCAATCCGCTGTATGGAGGATACTGTCAACAAACTAAATGAGTTCATACCATCTACAACGCGTCCAATCATTGGAGCCTGCGGATAATCCACTCCGGAGGACTTTTGCTACTTGGTTTCTTCAACAGAAACGGTTCCAGAGGGATAGCTGTTCACGCGACCTCCCGTTCAACGTCCTCTACCGCATGACGAAGGCATTTCGGATCCTGCAATGCTGTGAATCCGATTCGTCTTTTTTGCCCCCTACACCTCCTGCAAGTTTGTCGCACTGGTAGTGAATCACCCTGTATAAACCCGTATTTGTGTCTGTACATCGGGTGTGTTCTCAGGTCGATTTGCCTGTTTTGCTGGCCGAAGAAACCTGAGTTTCTGTGGAGAAAAACCTTGCTACTTTCGCCTGAGACTAAATGAGCCACGAAGTGAAAAAAGCCCATTAAAGTTCCTCTCGTAATAGACGGGATTCAACCCGGACCTTTTCCAACTGTTGGGGGGAGGACGGTGACGAAGTGTGTAGCACGATAACTGTGCTACACACGCAGAAGGTAGAGCAAGTACAGAAAAAGACAACAAGATTGGTGACAGGAAGAAAACGTTGCTCTTATCAAGGAAGGCGGCGGTACAGTGCAGTCAAGTTATTCTTCGCTAAATGGCCAGAGGAACAACGGTACAACATTACGCGTAAACAATACCCATATGTTTTATAACCTCTTTTATAATCTCAGGAAAAGGCTACATAAAGCCGTCGCAGATGCAAAAATTGAATGTTGGCAAAACTTTGTTCGTAACACGGGAAACACCGAACCATGGGGTCTAGTGTACAAGATTTCCAGGAACAAGTTAATCTGCGGAGACATATATAACACTGTTATAGTGGACGGACAAGAAACTACCGACTGGTACTCTACTGTTGGTACTATTGTAAATAAGCTTTTTCCTCAAGACAATTCAGAGGATGATTCTCCCGAACAAGCAGAAATTAGGAGAGACAATCAACAATATATTGGAACATGTGACATCAATCCTTTCACTCTTGTTGAACTAGGAACAGCTGTCTCCAAACTAAACAGTAAAAAATGTCCAGGGATGGATCTGATAGAAAACCAGATAATAGTCAAATTTTATGACCTATTTCCCAATATCCTCCTCAATCTCATGAACAAGTGTTATATCGAGGGAGTCTTTCCAAGACCGTGGAAGATTGCCCTACTTAAAGTTTTACATAAGCCTGGGAAGTCGACATCTAATCCCAGGGCTTACAGACCAATCTCCCTATTGGCAAACTTGGGGAAACTTTTTGAAAGGCTGCTCTCTCCAAGAATACAAAAAACGTTACAGGATAACCATCTATGTTCAATTAATCAGTTCGGGTTTAAAAAAGGCTCTTCAACAGAAGTTGCCATTGCCACCCTCAAGAACTATGTAGAAAACTCCCAAGCTAAGTACGTGTTGGCAGTGTTTATTGACTTTGAGGGGGCTTTTGACACGGTATGGTGGGAGAGTGTCCTTGTGTCACTGCGCTTGGGAAGATGTGACAACTATACTTATAGAATCATCAGGTCCTACTTCCAAGACAGATCCATCAGAATTTGTGCAAAACACCTAGTGTATTCAGCTACTGTTTCCAGAGGATGCCCTCAGGGGTCGGTACTGGGGCCTCTCCTCTGGAACGCAGTCTTAGATCAGTGGATGACAAAATACCACGAGGAGGCTATGAAAATCGCTTATGCCGACGACTTAGTAATTGCTGTAGAGGGCTGTTCGAGGAGGATACTCGAGGAAAAGATGCAAAATATATTAAATGATCTATTTGTATGGACCAAACTTAACAAACTAAAAATATCACCAACAAAGACCAAATTTATGACCTTCAAAGCTCATTTTAACTATAATCGACCTCCTAAGATCTTGATAGACAACTCTCAAATCCCATATGTATCCCAAAACAAATATTTAGGCATCCTAATCGATGATAAATTAAGCTTTCTGCCACATGTATGTCAACTTAGAGATAAAATAAGGAATTTTACTGCCTCAATCATAAGAATATCAAGGAAAGAATGGGGACTTAGTAAAAGAATCTTGTTTTTATATTATAAAACAATATTTCTGCCAATAGTCTCATATGCTACAACCATTTGGTATCACAGAGTCATAACGGTTACAATGAAAATGAAACTTATTTCTCTTCAAAGATCCATGTTATTATCTGTTTTAAATTCTCCCAGAACTGTATCAAACAACGCATTACAAGTCTTAGCAGGAACCATTCCCCTGGATCTGTATATCGTATTCAAGGGGATGACAGGTCGGCTTAGGAAAGGTTTGGCTTCGGAACTAATGGGAATAACATCTGATCCAGTGAACGAGGTCAAACAAGAAAAGAAAAGATTGTGGGAACATCTGACATCTGTGTGGCAGGATCGGTGGAATGCCAGCGAACATGGAACAGTTACGAGGCAATTTATAACCAAAGTGGATTTTACTGCCGCCAAGGAAATAAATCCTTGGTTTGCTCCTTCGATGAATACAACATACTTATTAACGGGACATGGATCCCTTAGAGCCAAGTTACATGAACGTGGACTTGAGCCAGACCCTTACTGCACTTGTGGGGGTGTGGAAACTTGGTCTCATGTTTTATTTCACTGCCCACAGTATCTTCAGGCACGTTTAGTGTTGTTTAGCAGTGTATCGGATCTGACAGAAGATAACGTAAGTCCCTTGGTAGAAAGCTGTAGGAATTTTAATGCTTTACAGACATTTTCAGCGACTGTTTTTAAAAGTAGACTAGAAATAAGATCCCTTCACCCTCGAGGAAATTAGATGTAGGATGTACAGATTAATTAATAAAGTCCAGGTGGTCTTCTCCGTTCTGTGCCACCATCTCTTAAAACTCTTCTTTAGGTAGTTCTCTTCTAGTTGCTGAAGACTTCTAATTATTCTTTTTCCCGAGAGTCCTAACTTGTGTATGATTTGGAATTCCAGTGACAGTCCATGGGTAAGAGAATGTAGTTCATATCTATATGGTCACAGATCTAGATGTAACTTAAGACCACACAAGGTATAACTCCAAAAGTTTCAGAGGAGGTTGTGCTTGTAAACTATGTTTCCATCTAGTTCCTTAGTTTTTGATTTCAGGTGTAACGCCCCAGAATCAATCAACATTCTTATGAGAATCCTGTTAACACCCGAGGGTCCCTGTATATCCTCCCATTAGAGTTCTATCGAGGCATCCAATCTGAGACTTCCAACCAGCTGAAATCCGGGGAAGACTACTGGAACTGACTTCTTTTTCTTGAATGAAATCAAACTGGACAGTTCAACTTGTGACTTCATTTGAAATAAGAAAATGTACTGACAATAAATGAACTGTGGTGAAAAAGACTAAGACTAGGAAATCATGTATATATGTTAATATAATTGTTACAATTGTTTTGCTAGAACATCATGTATATAACTACTAGTTTTTTTTTTTTTTTTTTTTTTTAAGCTGGCTCTCCGGTAAGGGCAACCTGGGAGAGGGATTGCAGGCACTCGCCAGTATTGCACTCCCTCTGGCGGGTGCGAGATTTTCGGTGGTAATAACACCGGTATAGAAGGACTGTTAACCCAGGCCCGGTGCTAGGGATGGGCACCAGGCAGCAGCTGCCCATACGTTGGCTGCACCCTGGTGGCATAATAGCCTGTCACAAACAAAGCAACATACATACACTGACACTTTTCAGGCCCATTATGCAGAGTTTCTGCACCATAACAGAGTACAAAGGTGGAGATGGGCTAAGGCCTAGGAGCCACCCTGATATAAGAACACACATGCAAACACACACAGTACCTTGATACCATGATATAGAATGGATATATATATATATATGATAATGTCTATAAAACTGTATATAATCTTGTATATAAATTGTTTATATCATGAGAATGTACATAAAATTGTGTGTGTAAATAAATGGAATGGAATGGAAAAAATAACCTCTGGCCTTTAGACAGTTCTGTATCCCAATACAATTTATACCACGCGGAGATGGGGGAAACCTCTGTTGCCGTTTGACCGTAAACACACTTTACCTGGGCCCTTACCGGGTGAAAGGGCCGGGTTCGAATCCCGTCGATGGCGCGAGAAACTTTGATAGGCCTTTTTTCCCTCCCTGGCCGAGTTAGTCGGTCTCAGGAGAAGAGAGCAAGATTTTTTTCGCTTTCACAGATTGTGATTTTTTCGTCTAGAAAAACGGGCAAATCGACCAGACAACACACAAATTCGGGTTTATGTAATCAATTATGGATAAGTTTAATATAATAATTTGATTTTTTTTTTTTTATCAAGTAAGGCTAAAGTTCTATAAATTGCAGCGTATAGAGAGTCGGCACCTCCGAGATGATAAGATTCAAGTTTATAAGGCCTTGAAAGGTTTCAGAAAGATCCATGCAGACGGCATTCTTCCTCTTGCTCAGATTGCTCACTTGACAGGGCACAATTCAAATTGAAGAAAAACAGTTGTAGAATAGATGAGTGGAAATTTGCCTATAGCCAGCGGGTGGTTGATTACCGGAACACACGTCCAATGTTCCGGTAATGTCGCTGTGGAAATTGATAGATTAAATTAATTCAACGAAGAATTGGACAAACGATTGGGGCGAATACTGAAATAAAATATATATGCTCAAGACATAATATACTGAAAGGACAGAACTCATGGGACACATGGTTCCTTGACAACAGGACGCTGTCACTCCTCTCGTAGTGGACGAACCCACCCCTTGACAGGTATATATAGGTACACTGCATCACTGCATTCACGTACACGGTAATTCAATGTCAGTATGGATAAACGTCGTGAGTTAACCGAGTTTGGAAGACGGACGATAAACGGTTCCCGACGCATGGGTCACTCAAGCGAAGGTTGTACAGAAATTGTATTATCCACGTTCGACAGTATCAAGAGCGTATCAGGAATAAGCATTTCCGGAATAACATCTCATCGTGGCCAGCTGCGAGCGGAGAAAGGCGGAGGAGGATGAAAGTGGCCGTCGACATCTGTCTCGCATTATATTAGCCAACCGGAGAGTGAAACTGGCATACATCACTGCCGACTTCAACGAGGGAGGTGGCAGAAACGTTTCCCCCAAGACTATCAGGCGATCATTAGCCACAATAGGTTATGAAAGCCGACAACCTATCAGAGTCCCATTGCTAACACTACGACATTGGACTCTATGCCTCAACTGGGCGAAAGCACATCGGCACTGGATCTTGGATGATTGCAGGCCGGTCTCCTGGTCCGATGAGTCCCGTTTCCTTTTTTTTTTTTTTTTTTTTTTTTGAGCGGACAGGACCATGTGTACCTGGCGGAAACAAGAAGAAGCAAGGCACCCTTCATTAGCATTAGCATTTAGCATTAGTAGAGGCACATGATGCAAGAAAGCAAGCTTATTCAGCATCAGCCAAAAAAAAAAAAAAAAAAACCCTCTCCCATTTCACCCCTCCGTTCGTTCGAAATACCTGTCCAGTTGAGCTTTAAATTTGTTATGGCTATCAACTTCAACAACAAGTGATGGAAGTCGGTTCCACCAACCAACCACCCGCTGGCCAAAGGCAAATTTCCGCACATCTATCAGACATCCGTCCTTCCTCAATTTGAATTTATGCCCTCTGAGGTGATTATTCTGAGAAAGATGAAGAATCCCATTGGCATTGAGCATGCTCAAACAATTCAAAGCCTTATACACCTCTATCAGATCACCTCGCCGGTGCCTAGTCTCCAGACTCTGTAATTTGCAAAACTTAAGCCTTTCTTCGTAAGAGCAACCCTTTGTTCCATTTACTAATCTTGTTGCCCTTCTCTGTACCCGTTCCAGCAGCTCTACATCCTTCTTGAAATGAGGCCTCCAGACCTGTATACAGTACTCAAGATGTGGCCTAACCATTGCCTTATACAAGGGAATAATCACCTCCTTATCCCTGCTAGAAAAATTCCTGTACATCATTGACAAGACACCATGAGCTACTCTTGCAGCTCGTCTGCACTGCTCAGAGAACTTCATATCTGCCTGCACAATTACCCCCAGGTCCTTTTCATTCTCCACCACTGTCAGTGTAGTACCGCAGAGTTGATACATTGCTCTGGGGTTACTGTTACCCATATGTAGTACTTTACATTTATCAATGTTAAACTTCATTTGCCACCTCTCAGCCCATCTGTTCAACATTTCCAGATCCTGTTGCAGCAGCATAGCGTCAGTAGTGTCCTTAACGACCCTGCCAACCTTTGTATCATCTGCAAACTTAGACATTAAACTTGATATCCCATCATCAATATCATTCATAAACACCGAAAACAACAATGGACCCAACACTGAACCTTGAGGAACTCCACTAATAACATTAGTCCACGTTGAGCAGTGTCCATTGATTACCACTCTCTGTCTTCTGCCATTCAACCATCCCCTTATCCATAGCAGCAATTTGCCTCCAATGCCACACTGCTCCAATTTGTGCAGCAGTCTTCCATGTGCAACAGTATCAAAAGCCTTTCTAAGATCCAAATATATAATATCAAAATTATTCCCTGCATCCAGTTCTTTTGTGACTACATCATAGTATCCAATCAAATTGGTCAGGCAAGACCTGCCCTTAACAAAACCATGCTGCGTCTGAGCTATAACTGAATTCTTGTCTAGATGATCCTGCAGTGCTTCTTTAACCAGTGCCTCCATTAATTTACCTGGAACAGAAGTTAAACTAACAGGTCTATTATTACTTGTGTCAGCCTTTGATCCTCCTTTGTGAATTGGGGTTACATTTGCACATCTCCAGTCTATGGGTACCTCCCCTGAGTCCAAAGAAGCTCTCATAATTATGGCTAGGGGTTTGCATACTTCCTTTGCTGCCTCCTTTAATATAACTGGATAGATCCCATCCACCCCAGGTGCCTTTTTTATGTTTATCCTCAACAATCTCTCCTCCACTTTCCTCTCAGTTATTACAAAATCATCCAGCTCACTGCCAATGTTTACTTTACCTACATCATTCTCCTTCCTGAATAACTCCTCATGCGTGAATGTAGATGCAAAATACTCGTTTAGATTGTTAGCCACCTGAGCAGGATCCTCAACTGTTGAACCATCAATATCCAGTGGACCAATCTGATTCATCCCTTTCCTTCTCGAGTTTACCTGGAACAGAAGTTAAACTAACAGGTCTATTATTACTTGTGTCAGCCTTTGATCCTCCTTTGTTAATTGGGGTTACATTTGCACATCTCCAGTCTATGGGTACCTCCCCTGAGTCCAAAGAAGCTCTCATAATTATGGCTAGGGGTTTGCATACTTCCTTTGCTGCCTCCTTTAATATAACTGGATAGATCCCATCCCCGCACACCCGGTGTGCGGAGAACGGTGATGATACCACTGTTCTGCTCGCGCAGAGTGCCTTACTTGATAAGAGCAACCTTTTGTTCCTGTCACTAATCTTGTGTTTTTCTGTACTCGTTCTAGCAACCCTTCTTCCTTCCTAAAATGATACCACCTGACCTGTACGTAGTACTCAAGGCGCGGCCCGGCCATTGTCTTATGCATAGGGATAACCACCTCCTTTTCCATACTAGCCATAATCCTCTATATCACTGACATGACCTCATGACCAGGTCTGTCAGCCTGTTTGCATTGTTCAGAAAAAAATCATACCTGTCTTCACAATTTCTCCAGGTCTCTTTTATTTCCGCTTAACTGAGCGTACACAGTTGGTACGTTCCTGTGAGGGCTACCGCTACCAATGTTCTGTACGTTGTATTTGTTAATGTTAAACTTAAGTTGCCACTTCTCAGCCCATCTGCCCATCTTTTCTAGATCCTCTTGCAGTAGTATGCTCTCATTACTATCGTCAACAACCTTTCCACCCTTTGCATCATCTGCAAACTTGGACATTAAGCATGAAAAATTCATCAATATCATGGATAAAAATACAAAACAACAATGGGCACAACACTGAATCCTGGGGGACTCCACTGGTAATATTAATCCAAGAAGAGCAGTGTCTATTGATAACCACTCGCTATCTTTCCTTACTAACGCACCCCTTTATCCATGGCAGCAACATTCTCTTAATGCCATACTGCTCCAATTAGTTCACTACTGCTACTGCTACTTCTACATGGAAGACTACTGCACCAGTAGTCTCCCTGTTCAATAGTATTAAAAGCCTTCCTGAAATCCAAGTATATGATATCAAAATTTACGATGCACAGGGATGTTTTAAATTTTTAAAAATTTTAGCTGATGTTCTTGAAGCTTGAATTATTGTATCATTTGCCGCTATTAATATTAATACAAATACTAATAGAACTTTCTACTTCACGTGTTGCCATCGTGGGCAGCACATTTTGTAGAATCGCTGTCTTCCCTCATACCGTGTAGAAGAGACCCATAAAGTTCTATCAATGTCGTAAAGAATTTTAATGGGCCTTTTCACAAAGTGGCTGAGTTAATCGTCTCCGGCGAGTGCAAATGATTTTTCTCCCGGAAACGCGATTTTTCCTTTCGCAAAAAAAAATTGACCACCTAACACATGGAAATTACAGACAGTATATAAGGACTAATATGGCCTTAATGGCTGATGCTCCTAAAATCCAATCACAGCAACAAGGACAACTTCACATAACATGATATTTAATAGATAATTAAATTCATATAATATTTATATCTGATTGATTACTGAATATATATTTCGTAACGCTCGGTATGTAGAAAATTCTCGCCCTGCCCTCTATTATTATTAGAATTGTTACCGAGGTTAAGAACATTAGCGGGGTATTTAACGGATGTGAAGGTTCTTCTGGTAAGTTATAGCGATTTGAATGTATTTTGCAAATGTGAATTTTGAGTAGCTTTTTTGATGAATGAGACGTCATTGATTTTAAATTTATTTGTGTTAAGAATTGTGTACTTTATGTATATATCAATGATTTATCAAACATTTGCTAGTAGAGCTAAGGACGTAATAAACCCACTATATAAGGCTATTGTTAGACTACACTTGGAATACTGCCTTAAAGCGGGGAGACCGCACCTAAAAAAAGACATCGAGCTTCTTGAAAGGGTGCAGAGCCTCGTGAGATCGGCAAAAGGACGTCTTTATGAGGAAAAACTTCGGGTTTCACAGCTTGGAAACTTGCACCTTAGAGGAGACTTGATTGAGGTGGTTTAAGGCTCTGAGAGAAAGGTAAAATGAATGAGGACGAAAATTTCAGTTATAAATGATTCTAAAACTAGGGCCGTAAATTCAAATTACGAGGGAGATGTTTAGACTGGATTGCAGGAAGTTTTATTTTAGCCAGCGAGTTATAAATTACTGGAATAAGGTATCTACATGCATGGTTGAGGCTGACAGTTTGGAGAAAGGTCAGTTGGATAGTTACCTGTGGGAGGAGGGAAATGCATAGGTTGTCTTTTTCATTTTCTTTTATTATTTATGTATTTATTTTTAATTTTATTATTGTTATTATTTTACTTTTTCTTTTTTTTTTTTTTTTTTTGGCTGATGCAGCATAAGCCTTAGGCTTCCTTGTATTATATAACCAATACTAATATATATATATATAGCAAAAATCTACTAGCAGGGATAAGGATGTGTTGAGTATCACTCATACAAATTGGGCAAATGGGTTGAGAAGGGGCAACTGAAGTTTAACATTGACAAATGCAAAGTATTGCATATGGGTAACCAAAGAGAAACATACCAACTGTGTGGTACTACACTCAGGAAAGTCAAAAGACCTGGGGGTAATTGTGCAGTTGGATATGAAGTTTGCTGAGCAGTGCAGACGGGTTGCCAGAGCAGGTCACGGAGTATCCCATTGTACAAGACAATGGTTAGGCCACACCTTGAATGCTATGTACAGGTCTGGAGGCCACATTTTAGGAAGGATGTAGAGTTTGCAACTGAGGTTGCCGAAACACTATGCTAATTATGGTCTCTTAAAATCACCTTTATATCATGTTTTAGGGGTCACTAAAACTCGATAGGAAAGAATACACACAATATTGTCTGTTCTTTGTTTACTGCTTTATAATCAATAGACATCGGATTATATGGGCTAAAATATGTGCACCGAAACACTAATATGCACTACAATTTTTACATTTATTGTTTATTACAATTAATTGAGCCACAATTTCTTTGTATTCAATGTGCTAAAGCAAGAAAACAGTTTATGAAAAGTTTTAACTTTCAAACTCACACCTAGAATAATTTTTGTTACAATACAGAATAATAAATTTCTCAAAATGATCCATTGCAAATTTGTTGTTTATCGTCCAAGATTATTTTATATGCAGGGGATGATCTTTCTACTTGTATGGAGGCTACTGGGCTCTATTTAAAAATGAGCTTTTGAAGCCTCTACTCGAAATGGAAGTTCATTTCCTTTCTCACTTATGAATTCGCCTATTTTCCTTAGTGTGAAATCCTGAGTTCTTTTCTAAAACATTGTATTTTCTTATTTCTTCTATGTATTCAGGCATGGTTGAAATTTGGAATTGAACTTTTCCCATCTCTCTAATTGCAATGCCACATTTCAAGTTCAGTTATACAACTAGGTAATCAGTTGAAATGGGTCTTGATGGTCAATGAATGGTTTCTAGCCAAAGAATTGGAAAGCATTGCTTTATCACTACCAATAGCCGCTGATCAAAATTTTTAGCATAAAATGATGCTGCTTGTAACCATATTCCCAATCTTGTGAGAACAGGATCAGGTGGGAGAGGCTGAGTAGGTAAGTTGTCATTCTTGATGGCACTTTTGACAAAACCTTTTTTTATAATAGAAATTAGTTTGTTAATTTTACCAGAATTCTCCTGATTCACCTCTGTCAACCTATGTGAGCCATGTGCTGAGCAAGTAGCATGGATCAGATTTGTATAGAAAACTTGTAATGCAGAAGCAGCTTTTACCATATATGAAGCAGTTGCTAACAAAAATGCAGACTTGTTATGGGTTGATTCTGGCCATAATAACTGCAAAGAATTGTTACAAAATTTTGCTATTGTAGAGTAATTCACTTTTTCGAAGGCTTTACAAGCAAGTAAATTCGAATGTGATGGCTCTGCATCTAATTTTCCGGCAATATAGCCACCACAAACATGTTATTTCATCAACAGACATCCAAATGTAGTTTTCTATAATATCTTGACAAATTTTGCAAATAGTGTTAAGGTAATGCTTTCTGAAGGTATATTTGTCTGGAATATTTTGATTTATACAATTAAGTCTTCAAGCAATTTTTGAAAATTGCTTGAAGACTTAATTGCTTAACTTATTGAAAGGGATATTGCCAGGGTGAGACAAATCCTTTGAAAATCACTTTTATCTTCTTTTGAAGTTATGTGACTTGATTTAAAGTGACTGCTCTGGAAATTTTTCCTTTGCATGGCCATAATGTGCGATGTTGTTTTCACATGTTGGTCAATCTGGAATTTTGCCTTGCATGGAATGTTTATTTCTGTGATTGGCAATGCAAGATTCCATATGAAGTTTTATAACAGATTTAACTTTTTGGCATGTTTAATAAAAAATATTTCATCTGATGTAGTCAATAGTAGCATGAGAACGAATAGCAAAATAGCATTAAAACAGTGGGGTATTTACTTGTTTATTTTTATTTTTCATTTCTTTCATTTGCTAGCACTATTAGCAAACTAGCAACACTCGTTAGCAGTTCCTTTTATCTGTCATTTTCAACATATCACCACCGTACCCCGAAGCTCGAGAACAAAGGTTCCCCACTGTAGACCTCTCTGTCTAATAGATTTACACTCTGATAGTGTAGTAGGGGGTTTTTGCATATTTATGAGGCGCCTCCGTAGCCAGGTGGGAAGGAGCAGCAGTGCGTAGCACACGCTTCTTGATTAGACCGGGAATTGAGCCCGTCACCACCAAATACGGAGGATGCGGAAAGGTCAGGGAATAACCACCGCATATCCCAGAGAGCAATATGGCCTTAGTTGCTAATGCTCCTTAAAAAAAAAAAAAAAAAAAGCATATTTATGTTATAATTTGAAATTGCTTGGTCTCTTTTGTTTCGTTTTGTTTTCACTATTTTCATATACAGTCCATTCCGGTTATTTGGGACACATCGGTACTAGTGCATTTTGGGCTGATTAAGCGGCTGCCCCAATTATCCGAAGTTTCACGTAAATTGTTAAAAATACAATGTACCCCCCTTTACAATTGATTCACTGTACAATCAAATCACGTTACGACGAACTCAACATAGTAAAGTACCGTTCACTATACGATGTGCAGTAAGCACCGGTCATTGTAATCATGTTTGTGAATTGAATTTTAATTCTATTAAACAGCGATTCTAATTAGCAAAAATAGGAGGAATGTTATCCACAGGCTATAAAAGCAAAGATATATTAAGCACAAATTTACCCTTTATTACCTTACCAATTAAAAAATTAAATGATACGTGATAATGGGAATAATTAATACGTACTGTAATATATAATATCGGTGTAAATACACCATAGTTAACCCATAGATTTGAGCTACGATTGTAGCGTAGAAGGCATCGTTTTAATTGTATCTCATAATGTGGTTGCCTTCACAACAAGATAGCTACTATTGAATTACTTCAAATAAATAACGCTTCTCTACTAGAGAAGACTACTGTTATTTATTTTCAGCGTACCACCACCCAGACGATTGTTTCGAAGCTTTTTGGCTTCGTCATCAGTGGGCGGGTAGGTAATACAACAAGCCATCTCAGTTGCGAAGTTATATCCACATTATGAGAGATGCCAGAAGGGTGTGGTGGTAATGTATTTGGAAAATTAAATGCACTAGGCATAATCCTTATGGGTTTTGATAATTAACTATATAATATCGGTGTAAATACACCATAGTTAACCCATAGATTTGAGCTACGATTGTAGCGTAGAAGGCATCGTTTTAATTGTATCTCATAATGTGGTTGCCTTCACAACAAGATAGCTACTATTGAATTACTTCAAATCCTACAATCGTAGCTCAAATCTATGGGTTAACTATGGTGTATTTACACCGATATTATATAGTTAATTATCAAAACCCATAAGGATTATGCCTAGTGCATTTAATTTTCCAAATACATTACCACCACACCCTTCTGGCATCTCTCATAATGTGGATATAACTTCGCAACTGAGATGGCTTGTTGTATTACCTACCTGCCCACTGATGACGAAGCCAAAAAGCTTCGAAACAATCGTCTGGGTGGTGGTACGCTGAAAATAAATAACAGTAGTCTTCTCTACTAGAGAAGCGTTATTTATTTGAAGTAATTCAATAGTAGCTATCTTGTTGTGAAGGCAACCACATTATGAGATACAATTAAAACGATGCCTTCTACGCTACAATCATAGCTCAAATCTATGGGTTAACTATGGTGTATTTACACCGATATTATACAGTTAATTATCAAAACCCATAAGGATTATGCCTAGTGCATTTAATTTTCCAAGTACTGTAATATGTACATACTAACTAAACTAGTTGACATTTCTGTTCACTGATATTTGTGGGTGGGGGTAAATTGATTCACTGTACAATCAAATCACGTTATGACGAACTGAACATAGTAAAGTACCGTTCACTATACGATGTGCAGTAAGCACCGGTCATTGTAATCACATTTATGAATTGAATTTTAATTCTATTAAACGATTCTAATTAGCAAAAATAGGAGGAATATTATCCACAGGATATAAAAGCAAAAATATATTAAGCACAAATTTACCATTTATTACCTTACCAATTAAAAAATTAAATGATACGTGATAATGGGAATAATTAATACGTACTGTAATATGTACATACTAACTAAACTAGTTGACATTTCTGTTCACTGACATTTGTGGGTGGGGGTTAAAATTTAAAACAGTAAAAACATAAGCAATCAAGCGAACGTACATTTTTGCCGCTCCTGGAACAGAGAAGTTTTTTCTCATTTATTTTCTGTTTTATTAGCTTAAATTGGCATATTAACTTATTTTCTGGAGTAGTTTTATATTCTTATTTACGATACTTGGATTAAAGTAACTTAGATAGAGATTTAGTAGGTATTGCTTAGTATCGGAAAGGGTATCAAATCCACGTGTTTACTGTTCGTAAATAGCCGCCATTGTAACGCGATACAAAATATCTCGAACTAGATAGCATAAGCTTAATATAGTATAGAATAGTACATAATATTGTAAATTAATCTTGTTGAACTTCATTGTCAATTAAATTGTACTTTTCACTATACATATAACGACTAGGGTTACGTAACATAAATAATTAGTAAAAAATAAATAATTAATACTTAACTTGATACGGAAGTTATATAAAGGGATTTCGTAGATAACACTCGATACTGAAACATAAATATAGCGTTATAACTGTGTTGAGATATAAGTTTAGAGTTTTTAATTTTGTACTGAAATTGAAATTTTATTGAAATTAAATCGAAATCATGACTCTGACCAGAGCAGCAAAGCAAAAGGCTCAAGCTAATGGGAGTGCTGTGGCTCAGGGGAGAACTGAGGGGGGGCAGTTGCCTTCTGAATCACAGCCTATTAAAATGCACCACTTGCTTGATGTTTGTGGAGCAGTCAGGTACGGGACATGATACTGCCATGGGGGATGTCTTTGTTTGTGCGCGATGCAAGGAGTGTAAGGAAATCAGGCGACAACTCAGCATTGTTATGGGCCTATATGAGAGCTTGAAGGACAGGGTGGATGCCCTCGAAGGATTAAAAGTGAGGGGCCCATCAAGCTCTCAGCTGACCACACCAATGCCAGAGCTTGCACTTGGTCATCACGCAACACAGCGGCAGCCCCCAAGGCAGAATGCACTGGTCCCAAAGAAACTAGTAGTTGTTGGTGACTCTATTGTCAGGGAAACATGCTTTGTAAAAAGGATAGGTGGAACAGGACCAGGGTATGTCTGCCAGGGGCAAAGGTTGATGACGTTGTAGAGCAGATATCATCTTTTAAGGGCACAAAAGGTGATATAGTTGTACACGTTGGCACTAATGATATTAAGAGTAGGAGACCGGCGGAATTAGTTACCAAGTACAGGTCACTGTTGAAAACAAGCCGTGAATTAGGGTTGAATTTGAAAATGTCTGCAATTCTGCCCAGACACGATAGGAGGGAGTATATGATGAGAGCCCTGTCGATCAATTCGGCCCTGGAAGGATTGTGCAAGGCTCAAGGGGTAGAATTTTTTTCAGCCTGGTCTGTACTTGTTAACAGGAGAGATTGCTTCAACAGGGATGGGATACACTTAAATAGAAAGGGTGCAAGAATATTTGCTGATGCTATCGAGGCAGTGTTAGGTGGGTCAGAAAACTGCTAGATTGGGGGGATACAAGAACTAATAGATTAACAGTAGCCACTGGCAGAGGTGAAAGTGATTCTTGCACTGCTTCTATTGGAATTAGCCGCAGTCTGGAAAATAAGATGACTTTCAGAGACTGCTGGGAATCATTGGGGTACAAATAAACACATAGGTTGTGTTAGGGTAGCTAAGAAAAAGAACAGGTGCATGTATACTTGCGTGTACACCAATGCTAGGAGTTTAGTAAATAAATTTGATGAATTTGAGGTATGGCTCAAAACATCAAAGGCAGGTATTGTGGACATTTCAGAGACGTGGTGTCACACAGATATAAGGAATGCAGAACTGGAATTTGGGGAGTACAATGTCTACAGAAAGGATAGACAGGGTAGGAAGGGAGGAGGGGTTATGCTATTAGTTAAGAAATACATAAAATCCAAGGAAGTGAAGCCAGTCGACATTGCTGGACAGTGCAGTGTCGAGTCAGTTTGGTGTGACATAAGCATTGGGAGATCAAAATTGAGAGTAGGAGTGTGCTATAGACCTAATGACTCTGATGAGTATAATAAGAAACTGTACGGGGAAATAGTGGGCCAGTAAATCAGAGAGTCTTATAATGGGGGATTTTAATTTCCCAGATATTGACTGGAATTTGGTGGCTGGTCACTCACACACTAGCAAGGCTTTTGTGGATTTATTGGATGATTGTTTTCTACATCAGCATGTTCGGGAGGCAACTAGAGGGAGTAATACTCTTGATTTGAGTATCAGTAGTGATTCTTCATGCATTAAGAATCTGCAGGTAAATGAACCACTAGGTGGCAGTGATCACAGTGTGCTGAAGTGGGATTTACTCAAGGAGGTAGCTACCATTAGGGGTAAAGGGAAGGGTTATTGCTTTCGTAAAGGCGACTACGATGGACTGAGACAGTATTTAAATTCTATACAGTGGGACCAACTGATGATGTTACCAACAGCAAATTCAAAATGGGAAGCATTCAAAGAACTTATCTTGGAAGCTACTAGGCTTTACATACCAACTAAGAAATATTGTTCAAGGTTTAGGCCTAAGTGGATGTCAGATGAACTAATGAGACATATGGCAGAAAAAAAAAATGCATGGGATACATACAAATTAACACATGACACAGAAGCCTATGATAGATACAAGTTGATCTGTAACCAAGTTACAAAGGAGGTTAGGCAGGCGAAGGCAGATTACGAGAAATCTTTGGCAAGGGATGCAAAGAAAAACAGCAGAGTTCTTTCCTTATGTAAACTCTAGAAGGAAGGGGATGAATCAGATTGGTACACTTGATATCGATGGGTCAACTCTTGATGATCCTGCTCAGGTAGCTAACAAACTGAATGAATATTTTGCATCGACATTCACACATGAGGAGTTATTCAGCGAGGGGAATGCCAGAGGTGTATTCAACTCTGGCAGTAAGCTAGAAAATCTTGTAATAACTGAGAGTAAAGTGGAGGAGAAATTGTTGAAGATAAATACAAGAAAGGCACCTGGGGTGGATGGGATCTATCCAGTTATATTACAGGAGGCAGCAAAGGAAGTAAGCAAACCCTTAGCCATAATTATGAGAGCTTCCTTGGACTCAGCAGAAGTACCTATGGACTGGAGATATGCAAATGTGACCCCAATTCACAAAGGAGGATCAAAGGGCGACACAAGTAATTATAGACCTGTTAGTTTAACTTCTGTTCCTGGAAAATTAATGGAGGTACTGGTTAAAGAAACACAGCAGGATCATCTAGACAAGACTTCAGTTATAGCTCAGACACAGCATGGTTTTGTTAAGGGGAAGTCTTGCCTGACTAATTTGATTGGATACTATGATGCAGTCACAAAAGAACTGGATGCAGGGAATAACTTTGATATTATATACTTGGATCTTAGAAAGGCTTTTGATGCTGTTGCACATGGAAGACTGCTGCACAAATTGGAGCAGTGTGGCATTGGAGGCAAATTGCTGCTATGGATAAAGGGGTGGTTGAGGGGGAGAAGACAGAGTGGTAATCAATGGACACTGCTCTGGACTAATGTTATTAGTGGAGTCCCTCAGGGTTCAGTATTGGGTCCATTATTGTTTTCTGTATTTATAAATGATATTGATGATGGTATATCAAGCTTAATGTCCAAGTTTGTAGACGATACGAAGGTTGGCAGGGTTGTGAAGGACACTACTGACACTATGCTACTGCAACAGGATCTGGAAAGGTTGAGCAGATAGGCTGAGAAGTGGCAAATGATGTTTAACATTGACAAATGTAAAGTACTACCTATGGGGAAACAGCAACCACAGAGCAACGTATCAACTCTGTGGTACTACACTGACAGTGGTAGAGAATGAAAGGGACCTGGGGGTGGTTGTGCAGGCAGATATGAAGTTTTCTGAGCAGTGCAGACGGGCTGCAAGAGTAGCTCATGGTGTATTGTCGATGATATATAGGAATTTTTCTAGCAGGGATAAGGAGGTGATTATTCCCTTGTATAAGGCAATGGTCAGGCCACACCTAGAGCACTGTATACAGGTCTGGAGGCCTCATTTCAAGAAGGATGTAGAGATGCTGGAACGAGTACAGAGAAGGGCAACAAGATTAGTGAATGGAACAAAGGGGTGCTCTTACGAAGAAAGGCTTAAGTTTTGCAAATTACAGTGTCTGGAGACTAGGCACCGGCGAGGTGATCTGATAGAGGTGGATAAAGCCTTGAATGGTTTGAGCATGCTCAATGCTGATGGGATTCTTCCTCTTGCTCAGAATAATCACCTGAGAGGGCATAAATTCAAATTGAGAAAAGACAGATGTAGGATAGACGTGAGGAAATTTGCCTTTAGCCAGCGGGTGGTTGGTTGGTGGAATAGACTTCCATCCCTTGTCGTGGAAGTTGATAGGCTAAATAAGTTTAAGGCTCAGCTGGACAGGTATTTCGAATGAACAGAGGGGTGAAGTGGAAGTGGTTATTTTTTATTTATTTATTATTTATTTATTTTTTTTATTTATTTTTTTTTGGCTGATGCTGCATAAGCTTGCTTTCTTGCATCAAATGCCTCTACTAATGCTAATAACAAAGAACACTGCACACACAAATTGCAAGTAACACAATATGCGCAAGTGGAACCGAGTAACGAGTTACAAAGCTTTAAAAATACAAATAAAGAGATCCTAAAATTAATTTTTTTATGATTGAAGATTTCATGGAAGTGTAAACACATTTCACCATAATAACCCACAGAATTACAGTTGTCGGTATTATTGCAAATTCAGTAAGATCGAGTTTACTGTTCATTTATAATAGATTTCACTAAGAGAAAAGCCCAATAAACAGGTGACTGCTAATTGTTTTTATTGTTTTATGGTTGTGACCTCCAGAATTTCGACTGAACCACATGGTACCGTCGGAGACAATTGTAAGGTAATCTCCAGTGCTGCGGTCTCCTGCTCCGATTAAATGGCATGCTGTCCCAATTAAGCGAAGTAAACCCTGGCTATTTTCTCAATTGGTTTCTGTTTTTTAGGATTTGCCCCAAATAAACGGCTGCCCTGATTAACCGGTGGCCCAAATAACTGGAATCCACTGTACTACCTAATACTTTCCTTGCTTGAAGGTCCTCAGAAGGTACCATTTAGCCCAAAGGTTTTAATTCTCATGTTTACTATGTATGCCGCAGTTTACTCTGAAAGCATTTATTTCCTTTCCCCTTTAATGTCACCCCTATTACCTACGCTCAACTGGTGGTGCTCCCTCAACAACCAGAAATAGACATTTTTTCTTTAATTTTTCAGGGACTCCACTGACTTGCAGGGATTCCACTGACTGCCTCGCCTCAATACAAGCCTACTCTTTCTTCTACCATATTCCTTTCTAAAACAATACACACACACACACACACACACACACACACACAATTAATATAAAAAATACATGCACACATAATTAATATAAAAAGATAATTAAAATAAAAATCAAATTAATACATATGCCAGTAGCACGGCAAAACTGTAGAGCGAAAAATTAACATAACAATTAAATCAACAGGGAGGGGGAAAGTAAAGGTAACAAGACTGAAACTGTAGCCGAATGTCTTCAAATAATTTAGAAGTTGAATTAAATCCAATTAATAATAATAAATCCATTTAAAATATAAAGCCAATTATATAATAATTTAGCGGCACCCCTCAAGTACCAGTTCTGAGAGATGTGAAATATCACCAAAACAGGACTAAAGCGAACTACTAAAATAAAACAAAACAAAATAATAGACTGACCATTGTGTCCCATATCGATGGAGGACCATGAGGCCAATAATGGTCATGGAATCGCTGCATTTCAATCGCTAGACAAATTGTCGCAAAGGCAAACTGATTGGCAAACCACCACTCCATCCTCCGATCGATCCACAAATGCAGAGGATTTGCATAGCGGTGGTCCTTATGCAGTGAGAAATAAACTATAGAACAAACTATGGATCGAGATGAAGTGAATTGTTAAAAACCTAAAACCATTTTAGCCCTTCAGTAGTGGGTGACAGGGTGACAATAGCCATCCACGGAATTTTAAATTGGTGTCAATAAATGGTAATTACACTTGCAGCTGCGCAGCTCTCAATACCTTCCTATCTTAATCTAATTTATTTCTGTGTGAATCAAAGTCAGCTGGCAGTTAGTTTTCTTAGTACTTTGCGTGCAAATTGGCCTGGAGGACAATAGTTGTTCACGTGACTAATCATGTTACAATTCTACTCTCCATTTTATATCGCTGCATTCTGGTGCACTATTGATTCCCACAGTTATTTTATTCAGTTTTTGCTTAGATTTTACAGCTCAGATGCCTTTCTTGCTCCTATTTTATTTGTGTAAGTAGATTTTGCCATCTTTTATTCTAAAAGAATTTGAATAGGTGAGTTTAGTAATTGAGAATGAAGGTATGGTAGAGCATTGAAAATCTGAAAGTCAATAATCTGAACGAGCCAGCATTAATTTTTTTTTTTATGCTGGTGCCATAAAATAAATACAGTAAGCGCTGGTTATTGTGATCACATTTGTGAATTGAATTTTGATTCTATTAAATGATAATTCTAATAAGTGAAAATTGGAGGAAAATTATTCCACAGGCTATAAAAAATGAAGGTATAAAGCATAAATGTAAACTTGTGTTACCTTACCAATTAACAAAATTAAATAATACATGAAAACTTACAAACTGAATGCCATCCGACTCAACTACTCTTGCTGAAAAGAGTGAGAGATTTAGCAGCATAGAAACAAAGTTTGAAAAAGGTACAGCAAAAAATAAGTAATTATTGTTGTTAAAGGCCTATACATATGCTATTGTGGCAAGTTCCATTTGTTTTATTACCTATGAATAAAAATACGTAAGTACAACTTAGTGTTTTTATTTCTAGACTTACTAAACTTTTTTTTTTTTAGTCTCCAGAACAATATTTTTGATAAGTTCAAAAATCTAAGTAAATTGGAAGTCCGAACCACCCCCGGTCTCTATTAGTTTGGATTATGCTCTCTTGTACAATTGTTAGTGGATAAATAAGTCTATATATACAGTACAGTAAATGTTCTGTATATTTTTATTACCTTAATAAAATATTATATTTCTCAATAATATTTTATCACGGAAACCAATACACATATCATGGAAACCAATATCTTTACTGTGTTTAACGCACATGAAATAGTAATAAATATTCTATTAGCATCGAGCATCAGATTATTTCATGATGAACTTTCTATAAATAGTAAACTACCTATTGATAGAATAATCATAATCGATACAAATATTCAGTATTTCTATCATTACTGATAAAATATTCCCCATTGATGCTCATTACAAATATTCTATCAATGTTTAGCATTAGATGATTATTTATGGGCATCCTTTTCTTCCAGAAACCTAAAACCAGTTTATAATGTCTCTGAATAGATAAATAAGAACATTTATTATGAAATTACAAAGCGACAAAAAAACCCACAATTTTAAAAAAAAATGAACTTTAAACTGGAGGACAGTAGTTATCCACACCCTAAAAAGTTATGAAATGTCACGCAACTGCTGAATGGTTAAAGAAGCAAATAAGAAAGATAAGGAGATTCCCAAAGGAATGCTCACAATTTTTCTTTGAAAGATTAAACTGTAAGACACCAAAAACTAACAATTCAATTTTGGACAATTCATCTTCAAGCAAGGTCAATATTTAAATAATAATAACTAAGGAGCTTCGCCCCTTGCTCGCGAACTCGCATGCTACATATTTCTACATAAAATGTAGAGGTACGATAGAGTAAGTGAAATCTTTTATGTACGACACCTGTCGAAATGTACTGATTGATATTTAATCAGGAAATGACTTATGTAATGCATGAGCAGTATTGTTGCATAAAAAAAAGAACCATGCATCTTGGGTGGAGGAGATAGTCTGAAAAATATGGCGCCCCTTGATATTTAGGAGAAACTTACTGGTTGCTGGGGGACAGAAATTATGTTCCGAAAGATGTCAAAAGTGCAAACAGTGTGGTTTTTGAGACCTATGGAAAAGGCACTTTTGTTCTTGGCTCTCAATATTTATATATTCTGTTTCTAGTATTCTATTTATATATTTTGTGTATATTGACTAATCACTAGTTCTGTCAGGTGTAGACTTATTTGAAATCTAGAATTATCTACTTTCCAAAATTTTTGGTATAAATTAACTTGTCCACCTGAAAACTATGTTTAAACTGTGTTATTTATAATTTAGTGCGTACTATGTATGACATATATAGGTAGATTGCATAGTATAGCATTAGCTGCATGGTTGAAAATATGGTTTCCTTTGCCTTTTTTTTTCCTTAATAAACAGTTTATCCACTAGTCCACCAGTGATTCTAAAGAAAAAAGGTCGGGTTACCCCCTCCACTTTGGGAGGGTTTCAATTTCACATGGGATTCAATTTCTACTCCTATAGAAATTGAATCCCATGTGAGATTGATAACACCCACTGTCTGTTTACTGAGCGAGCAATGATGCAAATTTTTTACTGGTAAATTTCATCGTACTTTTGTGTGCTTCTCGTGCAGGCTTTCTTTACCTTTGCCTTATTTCCTTTTTCTCATACGTATCACATAGGCTATCCATGTACCATATATGGTATGTGGATAGCCTAAGTGATATCCATACAATGTATATTGCAGCTGAAGCACAAGATAATGTTTGTTGCTGTGTGGTGCTTGGAGGAATGAATGGGCAATATGGCAGATGCACAGATACAAGATGTTCTCAGTTTGCATATAAAGATTTTTTTTTTTGCTAGTTTTTATTTATTAGTTATTGTCATTACAAAACATGGATTATTATTTTGTAATGTGCCCTGAAATGTACACCACTTGTGTACAGTGATTAACTTGTTTTTAGTATTCCAAACATTACTTTCTCTAATTAGCTGTATTAATAACAGTATTTTTCCTTTTGTCCATGCCATCACTTTAACAGAAAATATGAAAACAAATGTACAGTAAAACCTGAGTAATTTGGACAAAACTGTTTTTAACAAGGGGATTGAGAAGAATTTCAGCTAAGGATTAAATGGTTAAAATATTCAGTAACATTTTATCAATTTTTTTTTAATAAGAAGTCTTGGAAGCCTTCCCTCCAGTCTAGATAGGGGTAGTCAGAATTACTGAAACATCTGAATTATACAATACAGTTACATAAACATTTGCAAATCATAACTCATAAAAAAAAGTAATTTATTCATAGTACAGCAGATATATCTTAATGTTAGTTTAGATCAACATTTCCCAAACTGTGTTCAGTGGAACACTAGTGTTCCATGGAAAATCGTAATTAATAATTAAAAAAATAAAATAAATAAATTTTGCATATTTGTGGCGGACACCACTTTTGTCTCATAATTTTTAACTTTATTTATTTATTTTTTGGTTATTAATATACTGGCATAGACTAATAATCAAATAGACCGCGGAACGCTATTTTGGTGGGCTTTGCATAGAGAAGTATGCGTACAGGTAATGGCATTTACGAAAAGGTAGCAATGTAGTGATCTAATGTGCTATTCGTATGCGATTTAGCCTGGAGTACATGGGTTGAAGGAGATGGGGAAGCGAACTGATATCATAACTAAACTTACTTCCTTGTATAAATTTTTTTTGATAATTATCAGTATTTCGAAATATCATTAAAATAAATGACCATGGATTTGTGGTTGAAAAAAGGAACTTTAAAATGAGAAGCAAGTACTTCTAGTATTGCAACTATGGTCGAGGAAAACGAACACAATATTGTCTCACTTCAAAGTGAGGATGAACAGTTGCAGCCTTTTGTTCCCCAAAAAATTAAAGTGAAAAAACAGGAACCAACTAATAAAAGACCAAAACTAAAGTATGAAGACAGTTATTTGAATTTCAGCTTTACATGTGTTGGAAATAAAGATGCTCCTGATGCACAATGTGTCGTATATAATAAAATATTATAAACAGTTCTTTGGCTCCCGCTAAGCTTGTTTTTCGTATGTGTTCTGTGACTAAAAAAGTTTGGGAAATGCTGGTTTAGATAGTATAGATCAGCAATTTCCAAACTGGGAGGCGTGGACTAGTGCAAAAGGAGGCGCAAAAAGTTTAACAGAAATGTAATTTTCATAACATAGCATATAAATAAAAAAAAATATATACATATAAATAAACTTTCATAACATAACATTAAATCTTATAACCTATTTTTTCAAGCATTTACTGCCACCTATCTCACTCTAACTTTGATATAAACATGAGATAAACATTTATTTGGAAAAAAAATATTTTGCTGAAATGGATTGATGAATTATGATTGATATGATGTAATGTAATATATATAATTTAGTGAGTACTATGTATGACATATAAGTAGATTGCATAGTATAGCATTAGCTGCATGGTTGAAAATATGGTTTCAGCGGTATGCGATTGTTTTTTTTATTGTTTTTGGCGTGATTACTTACTGATAATAATCGTTAGTAATTTAGAAGTTGTATTTTTTAAGAATATAAATTTAATCCTAAATTTAGACAAATGGATAACGTTTTGACTGGTTATAAGAGAAAATCCACTAATAATGAAGATACTGATGCTGATACAAGTAAAGGTAGTGGGAATACAAGCAACAAGGAGGTAGAACTCCCAAGACAAGAAAATACGATTCATCCTTTTTATCATTAGGATTCACAAGTGTTATTATAGATGGCTTGGAAAAACCAATGTGTTTGTTTTGTACGAAAGTTTTGGCTGCAGATAGTATGAGACCAGGCAAATTAAAACGGCACCTTAAAACTATGCATTCTGAATACGTTGGTAAGCCCAAAGAATTTTTTCAAAGAAAATTAGATGAGTTTAATAAACAAAAGCAAACATTCAAAAAACATAGTTTCTGTTCCATCAAATGCATTGCTAGCGTCGTTACCAAGTTTCTTATACAGAATTGCGAAATGTAAAAAACTAATACAATAGGAGAAACTCTAGTTTTTCCAGCAGCTATTGATATGGTTAAAATAATGTTCGGCGAATCATATGCGACAAATACCGCTTGCTGATAATACAGTTGACAGAAGAATCGATGATATATCCAGTCTTTGCGATCAGTTAGTTTCTCGACTGCGTACTTCGAAATTCGCTATACAAGTAGATGAGGCAACTGATGTAGCTAAAGATGCTCATTTAATTGCATATGTTCGATAGGTTGCAGAAACTAATATAATGGAAGATATATTATTTTGCAACCCATTCCTGGAAAGGCCACATCCAATGAAATTTTTAATATAATTGACACTTTTTTTGATGAGAACGACATAAAGTGGAATAACTGCATTGGACTCTGTACTGACGGAGCACAGTCAATGTCAGGACACAAGGCAGGTCTTCAAGCATTGCTTAAAAAGAAAGCACCCAAAGTTATCTGGGCGCACTGCATGCTTCACAGAGCAGCTCTCGTGTCAAAAAATATGAGTGAGGAACTTAACAACATTTTTACAAAAGTTATAAACTACATAAAAAACAATCCTTTAAAAGTTAGGTTGTTTGCAAAGCTGTGTGAAGATATGGAAGCTAATTACCTCACTTCTATACTATTGTGAAGCTGGCTATCTCGTGCAAAAGTGATTCAAAGGGTGTTTGAACTCAAAGAAGAGATTGCAATTTTTCTTGATTAAAATCATAATGAAGAGGCAAATTTATTTAGGAATGATAACTTTATTGTTAAACTTGCCTATTTGGTTGAAATTTTTGGAAAATTGAGTGTTTTGAATAAACCAATGCAAGGACCACAAATGCATTCATTGATTCAAAAAGACAAAGTGAAAGCATTCATAAAAAAATTGGAGCTGTGGAAATCAGATTTACAAAAAAATAAGTTTAACATGTTTCCACTTTTAAATGATTTCTGTACCAGAGTTAATATTGAAGCAAACAAAAATCTATTTACTGAACACTTGGATGAGTTGCTAAAGCACTTTTCACATTATTTCGAAGATCTTGATTTTACAAAGTTCGCGTGGATATAGAATCCATTTGCCGATGAACAAGATGATGAATTTGGATTGACAACTATTTGAAAAGGAAAAATTGATCGCATTATCATGCGATACTTTATTGAAACAAAAATTTCAGAGTGAAACCCTAGTTCAATTTTGGTTGAATCGAAGTGAAGAATATAATACTTTGTCAAGCAAAGCAATGCAAGTATTGCTGCCATTCGTAACATCATATGCAAAACGGGATTTTCTGCATTAGCTGCAATGAAATCCAAATATCGAGCCCGTTTAGTAATAGAAAAAGAGCTACGAGTAGCATTCTCCTCAATGACACCTAGATTTGATAAACTTTGTGCTAATAAACAAGCACATCCATCGCATTAAAAACAAATTAATTTAAAAATGAATATATATACAGTGGTACCTCGGGTCACGAACAAATCGGCCCGCGAACACAATTTCCGAACAAATTTTGACTCGACCCGCGAACAATGCCTAGGTGCACGAACGCACAAACATGGCTTTGGTGCCATGTTTTTGGCTCGCGAACAGCATCAGTTGTACTAAGGTTTGTGCGCTGTGAACATTATTTGTCATTGCGTTGTTCTTGATACAATTTTTTTTTTTTTTGCTTTTTGCATTAAATTAACCCTCATTATGGCTCCCAAGAAAGTGAAAAGTGTTAGTGACAGTGGTGTAAAGAAGCCTAAGCGTATTACAGTAGAAACGAAGAAGGAAATAATAACTAAGCATGAGAATGGTGTTCATGTTTCTGATCTTGCCAAACAGTACGACATGGCTAAATCTACGATCTGTACTATCTTAAAGAACAAAGATGTGCTAAAGACGGCTGATGTGGCTAAAGGAGTGACTATGTTAACGAAGCAAAGGTCTCAAGTGTTAGAAGAAGTAGAAAAATTAGCTGATTAATCCAAGCTGATTAGTTTGGATTAATTAAAAGCAGCTTGCTGGGGATAGTGTTAGTGAGGCCCTAATTGTTATTTGGTTTTTAGGAGCATTGGCAACTAAGACCATATTGCTCCGGGATATGTGGTGGTCATTTCCTGACCTTTCCGCATCCTCCGTATTTGGTAGTGACGGGCTCGAACCCCGGTCTAATCAAGAAGCGTGTGCCACGCACTGCTGCTCCTTCCCACCTGGCTACCGAGGTGCCTGTCCCAGAACTTTTTGATTGCAACGTATACATACTGCTAGAGGCAAATGCACAGATGGAAATGTTTCAGTGCCATTATAATAATATTATATATATAGTAGGACCCCTGTATCCACGGGGAATATGTTCCAAGACTTATCGTGGATGGCTGAAACCACGGATATAAGCAAACACCTGCCCCAATATATAAAGTGATTTTCTTTTACATACATATGTATAATAAAGTTTAATTGATAAATTATAAACACACAGTAAGACATTAAATACAATAAGTACAGCAGACTCTATTTATTGGGATGGGATTAACTGGGACACTTCAAGACTCCAAATTAAAAAAAAAAAATCAACCAGAAATCATAAAATTCAAGTAATAACTAGAATAGGTGTAAATATTTTGCAAGTTGTAAATAAGCGACAAAAACCAGCGTTATAAGTCGTCATTGGGAGATTAGTGTACCTATTATCTTGAAAACCCTGCTGTCTTCACACCTACCTCTCAAAACAAAAAGAGACCAAATGTTTAGTTTGATTTAGTGCATCATGTCGATTGTGATTTTGCACTGCAAAAAAGGTCAAATTATCAGGGATGTCGGATTTTTTTTTTTTTAGAAATCGCAAAAATGAAGGGCAAACACTAAGAGTTGTGCTGTCAAATTAAACAAAAACTTGAAATTATTCAAAAGTTTGAAAACGGTGCATCCGTTAAATTTCTAAAGAACCATTATAATGTTGGCGACAAAACCATACGCAACATTGTAAAAAATAAAGGGAATAAAGGGAAATTGTAAAATAAAAAATAAAGGGATTTAAAATGACATCGTAAAAAAATAAAGGGAATCATCGTATTAGACATGCGAGTAGTACGTGTTAAGTTTTTTCATTTTTTTTCTGTGGTTAACCACGGGTAACTGAATCAGTGGATACGGAGGCACAACTGTGTTTATTTATCTCCTAGCCATTCCAGAATCCACTAAAGATTGTACTCACAATGTCAGTATGTTCCTTCATTAATAATAATGTCTCATGAGTGTCAAAGTCAGATTCAAGTTAACTTGAATACTGCATGCAGGTCTTGGAGGCCTCATTTTAGGAGGGATGTAGAGCTGCTGGAATGGGTATAGAGAATGGCAAGATTTGTGAGGGGAACAAATGGGGGCTCTTACCAAGAAAGGTTTCAGTTTTGCAAATTGCAGTGTCTGGAGACTAGGCACTTGCAAAGGGTTCTGATTGAGTGTTTAAGGCTTTGAATGGCTTGAGCAAACTCTGTGCTGATGGGATTTTTCCTTTGTTCAGACTATTTTTTTTTTTTTGGCTGATGCTGTATTATAAGCTTGCTTTCTTGCATCACGTGCCTCTACTAATGCTATGCACATGGATGGGGCGTAAATATAAATTCAGGAAGGATGGTTGTGGAATAGATGTGCAGAAGTTTGTATTCGGCAAATGGGTGGTTGATTGCTGGAACAAGCTTCCATCCATTTTGGAAGTAGATAGTTTGAATAAATTCAAGGAAGGACTGGACAAAACCGTTGGTGAGGATGATTGGGTGAAATTGAATTTTTTTTTTTTTTTGACTGTTGCTATATAAGCTTGCATTCTTGCATAATTTTCCACTACTAATATTAAAGTGCCAAAATTATATTCTACATCTAGCTCACAACTGACTCTTTCACTCACGAGTTGAATGACATTCATTTTCCATTTTTGGAACTGCTGTGTTTCCTTTAGAATACCTATATGTTCCTGTATTGCGTTCTTAATGATTGCTTTTTCCCTAAGACTGAAGTCAGACTGAATGGTCTGTAGTTACTCACTTTGTTCTTTGAAGCATGTTTATGGATTGACAATAAGTTGGCACCTCTCCAATCCAAAGGTTTCTCCTCTGAGTTCAGTGACACCCTCTTTTTTTTTTTTTTTTTTTGCCTACATACCTTGAGTTTCCATTATATATATAAACGAATGAATGTTTTCCATCAATAGCAAGGTTGACCATTAATAAAAGGTGCTTGAAGGTTCAGCAGTTAAAAAAAAATTAAGGCTATTGCTGGAATTATTGAAATAGTCTAGTTAACTCAACTAGCCTCGACTTTCATCTGTCGTGAATTTTTTTTGCCCTTTTTTTTAACATTAGAGGCATTCAAAGGTTAATTTAATCACCAGAATTAGAAGATTTACAGATATTTTTATGAATATTTCTTTAATTTAAAAAAAAAAAATTATGGCCAGTGATACTGCATAAGCTAAGCACTATAAAATTAAAATACAATATCATTTTCGATAATAGCAAATAACGTGGCTACTGCATTAATTCTTTAAACTTTCAAAACCTGTAGGTTGCATATGGATTTTTCACACCACAAAGGTTATGTAACAGTGTTGTTTTCAAGGACTTGGTTAAATAAAAGTTATACCTCAAGAGTAGAATTTCTGGCCCTTGTTAACTGCAATTTGACCAGCTATGCATCTTTTCAACATCATGCAGCTGCAAATAAAATTTTCAGAATTGCCAATTTTTCATGGGAAATAACAGAGGCAAGAAATGCCCCTATCTTTGTTTTCATGAATGAAAAGAGAGACAAGATAATGGACTTTTTCTCAGAATTTTGATATATTATTCAGCGTACGTTGATATAGTATTTTTTGATGGTTTAGTGGTACATTTACTGCCCAGTAAATCTAGAGTCAGTATGGTCTATGTGTAAATACTCTTTACTCCTATACCTCAAGTTGTTAGTTCCCCTCTACCACTCTCACATTTAGATGCCTTTCCTGGAATAGCCATCAGGCTAAACCTCTACTTTTGCCCAAAATTGACTAACTGCAGCCTCAATTGAAGAGGCCTAAGAATTCCTGTAATCTCAAATGGAATACAAACCCAGACCTTTCCAAAGGAGTGACATCTGTTGAACTCACAATATTATTATCTTGAACATATTAATGAGTTGTGTAATAGTAATGCTTAACCTGGCCTGTACTTATTTTATGTTACTAAATTGATCTTTATTTATATGGAAATAATGAATTATTTGTGTTATATACTGCTAAAAAATAACTATAAAATTATATATTACTAACAAGTATAGTAATAAATAGTAAAATTGTTTTATTAGACACAAGGTATTCTTTATTGGTCTAAAATGTTATTATATTATGATTTAAAGTTTAATGAATCCAGCTTTATTTTTATTTCCTAATTTTCAGGAACTCTCTTTTGAAGCTTCCACCTGTTATACAAAAGTTGTATCCACTTGGATACTAAAGCAGTTCAACCACAGAAGACTGTGATGGAAGGAGAGAAGGGAGTGACAGAAGAGAGTACAGTAGAAGAGACAGAAGACAGTTCAGGAGAAGAGAGTACAGTGGAAGGGAGAGAGACAGAAGGAGAGAGCACAGTGGAAGAGGAAGATATAGGAGAAGAGACTGGAGATATTTCCCTTGAAAAAAACATATGTTTGAACAAAAACATAGTCAGTTCCAAAGTTGGATATTATTCTATCCAGCCAAATGTAATTAAATCTTCTCCTGGAAGCAGTTCACACGGATATGATACATCTCCACAAATATCCAGAGATCAAAAATTTTTTAAAATGATCCTTTCTCATCTGAGTGATAATCATACCACAAGTAATACAAATACAATTTCTACTCCCATACATAAAAGGGAAATTGGTAATAATTCTCCATCAAGTTTTGTCACACCTAATAGTTCTGTACGTAAGAGAAAAATTTATGATTCTCAATTAGGTTTTTCCATGCCTTCTACTTCCAAGAATACAAGAACGTCTTATCCTTTTGATGAGCACTGTGATGTGAAAAGGCAAAAATTGAATAGTATTGCTCATAAGATAACTAATCAGTCTTCAAATTGTATATCTCCCTCTTACCAAAATCAACATTCCTTTCACAAGAAAAGTTATACTTGGTCAGGTGGTTCACTAAGAAGTGAAAATATACCTGTATTTTTAACACCTCAGCCAAATGTAAACAGAATATTCAGTAGAACATTCCTTCCAAAATATAATGTTACAAGCCTTAGAACTATTAAACCTGGTGTTGGACTTGTTGATACCCACTGCCATATAGACTTTCTTTTTCGCAAAGAAAAGTTCAAAGGGACCTATTCAGAGTACAGAACTTTGCATGCAGACACATATCCACAATGCTACGAAGGGTGTATTGCAATTTTTTGTGATCCTGAAACTTTTCAAATGGTAAGTTTTTTTTTTTTTTTATTATTATATTTTTTTCAGCTGTTTGGAATTTGTAAATTTTTCTTGGAAGCAGTAACAAAAAATTAACTATAGTAAAAGCTTTATTATAAGGAGTAGAGACACAGTAGTACTTTCTTTTATGGAGTAATGACACTACACAAACTGTGAACAAAAATCAGTAACTAGCCACACAGTGTGAATTAAAGAACAAATTGGGTAAATGTTTTCACACAAGTATTTGAACAATCTGAACTTATTTTATTGTATTCGTAGAAGTTGTATAGTCTTTGAGCAAAGACAAGATATTACAGAATTTGTAAAAAAAAAATATGTATTGTGTTTGTTTTGGAGTGAAACTCAGTGGCCAAGGTAAACAATGGGCTCCACATAAAGTTTGCCAAACCTGTGTTGAAGCATTGAGATTGTGGAAAAATGGTAAAAAGAAATCTGTGCTATTTGCAATTTCCATGATTTGGTGGGAGCCTGCAAAACATTGTGACTGTGTTTTGCTTAGTTAATGTAGAGGGATACAATGTAAAGAGTAAGAAGGGCATTGTATATCTTAATATACCATCCACCTTAAACAGCCACATGAAGATAACCTGCCTATTCCATGCTCTCTACTTATATTGGAGAATGTAGTAGCAGAGTGCTGAAAGTGAAGCTTCTGAAGATGAAGCTGAAATAACATGCCTGTAGATATTGAATCCAGCCCTCAGCATGTATTCAGTGATCTGTTAAGAGATTTACATTTACCAAAGGAATCTGCAGAACTCCTTGGTTCTAGACTTAAGTCAAAAAATCTAGCACATGGGATGTTTTTCCTTATGGTGCAGACACAGAATGATAACTAATCCCCTACTTTTCTGAGGATGATTCTATAGTGTTTTGCAGTAATATAAATGACAATGAATAATTAGGAATTAGTTACAGTCCTACACAGTGGTGACTTTTTGACTCATCAAAGAGGAGTCTCAAAGGTTTGTTGCTCCAGAATGGAAATAAATATGGGTCAAGTCTAGTAGCTCACTCTGTGCATTTGAAAGAAACCTCTGAGAACTTCAAGAAGTTGTAATATTAAGTATGAAGAACATGGTCTGTGATGACCAATCAACCATGATTGGTCTGTGAAGCAATCTGGCTTCACAAAAATGCCTTGCTTTTTGTGTGAGTGGGGCAGTCGGGCAAGGATTAAACACTGGGGTGTTGAGGTCTGGCCAAAGAGTGGCAGTTTGTTGCCTGGATCAAAGAACATAGTTCATAAACCACTGGTAGACTCCAAATTGTCCTCCTTCCACATCAAACTGGGTTTGATGAAACAGTTTATGAAATCTTTACCTCAGGAAGGTCCCTGCTTCAACTGCTTTTGTACTAAATTCTCATCAATCACCCAAGAGAAGCTAAAACAAGGGTTTTTTTTTTTTTTTTTTGGACTTCAGATTTGAAAACTGATCAGGGACCAAGATTTTGAAGGAACTATGAATAAAAGAGAAAAACAGGCATGGATTAGCTTCCAGTCTGTTGTCTAGAACTTCATAGGGAACAACAAGGATCCAGTATACAAGAATATAATTGAAAATACATTGGCAAATTTCAATAAACTGGGCTGCAACATAAGTGCCAAAGTACATTTTTTACACTACCACATTGACTACTTCCCAGAAACTTTAGGAAGCCTTATTAAAGAACAGGGTGAGAAGTTTCACCAGGACAATAAAGACATGGAGATGAGGTACCAGGGGAGGTGGAATGGCTGACTATTGCTGGATACTGAAGGGGGACAGTAAAGCAGAAGGATCTGCAAGAAAATCAAAATTTGACCCATTGTAGATCAGTTTTTGAAATGAGAGGCGAGCATTTAGTGGATTTTCTACTACACTACCCTTTTTAATAATGTTTTCTACATGTATTTAAATATAAAAGCCTAGTAAAAGTAGAATTTTGTTATAATTCTATAGTAATGTTTTCTACATGTATTTAAATACATGTAGAAAACATTTTCGTTACTGTTCAAAATGCAGAGTAGTATGATTACTGTTTGTATTTAAATATATAAAAGCCTAGTAAAGTAATGTTTTCTACATGTATTTAAATACATGTAGAAAACATTTTCGTTACTGTTCAAAATGCAGAGTAGTATGATTACTGTTTGTATTTAAATATATAAAAGCCTAGTAAAAGTAGAATTCTGTTATAATTTGAAATGCACCAATTCTGCCAAAATTAATAAAAATTAGTGAAAAATCAATTTTCTTGTGTGATTTTTGAAGAAACCTGACATGCTGGAAACAAACAGAAGTCATTTTTGAAATCAGCATTAGAAAATGATTCAGGAAACTTTTCTGGGCAAACATTAGTGAATTTTTTTTCAAAATGCAGAGTAGTATGATTACTGTTTATGTTATAAAATAATGCATAATTCTATGACATCCACAAAATAGAGATTGTTTCATTACTGTATAGAGTAACCATCATTCATCTGTCTAACTTTATTTATTATTATTATATTAATATCATTATATATTATTATTTATCTCTTGAAGTAAAAGTATATTTTATATATACTGTATTTGCCAGTAATTTTGACTCTATATAGTAGGAACTAAAATGTAAATATACAGTAAACCCCCGCTATTCGTGGGGGTTACGTTCCTGAGAAATGCCACGAATACTGAGTTATTGCTCCCATAGTAATAAAGGGGTTCCGTTCCAAAGTATGAAATATAAGAAAAACTAGTCTAAAATTTTGTCTATGTATGTATTATATGTACCTTCATAATATGACTATGTACATATTCAGTACATAGTGAATTGCAAGCATATGGCATCGAAATGAAAATAAGAAACAATTTAATATTAAATGTAATATTTATTAGAAATTTCAAATAAATCTTATCCCGCCAGTGCTATCACCAGTTTCGCTAAAGTGTTGATTAAGGAGTTTTGCCTTTTCACGAATGATGAGTGAACTTAACGGAATTTTATTTTGAGTTCAGTCTTCTATCCACAGATTTAAAGCCTTTTCCATTTTTTTTTAAATTTAACATCACGAGTTACAGAGAAAATTTTTGAAGTAATTAGCGCGTTTTCACGGACACTGTGGAGGATTTTTTCTTCCGATTTTTTGATTGATCGTACCGTTGACTCATTGATTTTATAATGTTTTGCCACTGAGGAGACACTTTCACCATTAGAAATTTTGTCCAATAACTCTATTTTATTCGCTAATGTCATCACCTTCTTTGATATTTTCACATTTCCCTTGTTGTTTGTAGCCATATTTTTGTATGGGTTAGAAAGAACTTGTCCACAATAAAGTCACTTTCTTCCGTTAACATACTCGAAAAAGTCTGTTTTACACTGCAAAACAGCAGATTTATCACTTTTGTAAGCATATCAATTTATAAATTGATAAATTTATTAAATTTATAAGCATATAAATTAAAAGCAAACGACAAAACCTTCCATGACAAGCGCATAAAAAAGATTTTGTCACCCCTCTCCCCCCACCCACTGAGTGCTGTTTTGACCGGAAAAGATGATTTTAGCCACGCCTATGTTTTTTTATGGCGGAAAATGTTCACGGCGCTTAAAAATTCACATTTTTTTTTAGGTTTCATTTTATATTAAATCGGCGACCACGAATAGCAGGGGTTTACTGTATTTGTTATTAAAATCTGCACTTATTGTATATATTCATATACAATAAGTACAAGTTCAAATACATATTTATATATATGTATTTAGTATTAATATTAGTAATGGCCATATGGTGCAAGGAAGCCTAAGGCTTATGCTGCTGCACCAGCTAAAAAATAAATAAATAAAAATAAAATAAAATAAAATATATAATAAGAGAAAAGGAAATACAGTAAACCCCCGCTATTCGCGGTTTTCTTGTATTCGCGATCGCTGATTTAATATAAAATGAAACCTAAAAAAATGTGAATTTTAAAGCGCTGTGAATATTATCCGCCATAAAAAATCATGGGCTAAAATTATCTTTCCTGGTCAAAACAGCGCTCAGTGGATGGGGGAGAGGGGTGACAAAATCGCGAGCATGGATGTTTTTCACTAATCCTTGTTCAGTATGTGTTATGCGCTTGTAATGGAAGTTTTCGTCGTTTGCTTTTAATTTATATGCTTATAAATTGAATAAATTTATCAATTTATAAATTGATATGCTTAAAAAAGTGATAAATCTACCGTTTTGCAGTGTAAAATAGACTTTTTCGAGTGTTAACGGATGAAAGTGACTTTATTGTGGACAAGTTCTTTCTAACCCGTACAAAAATGTGGCTACCAATAACAAGGGAAATGTGAAAATATCAAAGAAGGTGATGACATTAGCGAATAAAATTGAGTTATTAGACAAAATTTCTAATGGTGAAAGTGTCTCCTCAGTGGCAAAACATTATAAAATCAATGAGTCAATGGTACAATCAATCAAAAAATCAGAAGAAAAAATCTGCTGTAGTGTCCGTGAAAATGTGCTAATTGCTTCAAAAATTTGCTCTGTAATTCGTGATGTTAAATTAGAAAAAATGGAAAACGCTTTAAATCTGTGGATAGAAGACCGAACTCAAAATAAAATTCCATTAAGTTTACTCATCATTCGTGAAAAGGCAAAACTCCTTTATCAACACTTTAGTGAAACTGGTGATAGCACTGGCGGGATAAGTTTTTTTTTTTTTTTTTTTTTTTGCTAGGAAAGGTGCTGGTTTGAAAGATTTGTTTGAAATTTCTAATAAATATTACATTTAATATTAAATTGTTACTTATTTTCATTTCGATGCCGTATGCTTGCATTTCACTATGTACTGTCTATGTACATAGTCATATTATGAAGGTACATATAATACATACATAGACAAAATTTTAGACTAGTTTTTCTTATATTTCATACTTTGGAACAGAACCCCTTTATTACTATGGGCGCCATAACTCAGTATTTGCGTTTTCGGTATTCGCGACATTTCTCAGGAACGTAACCCCCGCGAATAGCGGGGGTTTACTGTAGATAACCTATGCACTCACTTGCAGCCTCCCTTAAAATTATAGGGTATATGCCATCAACCCCAGGAACCTTGCTTGCCTGTGGGCTCAAAAGCTTTTGCATTAAATAATCGTGAAATTTCAGTGTGTATATATATATAAATAATATATATTTATTATTAAAATATAAATGGCTGTGCACACATTTACTAATGTTAATGTTATTTCTGGTATATTCAGTATATATTTTAATTTCTGTATGGATTTTAGATTTGTTCCATTTTTTTATTTTTTTCAGAAACATATATGGGACGGTATTTTAAATGAAAAAGGTGTATGGGGTGCATTTGGTTGCCATCCCCATATGGCTGAGAAATACACTTCTCAGATAGAGAGATTTCTTGAGACTGCCCTTAATCATCCTAGTGTTATTGCTTTTGGAGAAATTGGATTAGACTACTCATCAAGGTAAGCTATTTTGAATAATTTCATTCTTTGTTGTGTGTGTGTGTGTGTGTGTGGGGGGGAGAGAGAGAGAGAGAGAGAGAGAGAGAGAGAGAGAGAGAGACCTGACTTAAATTATTTGAACATCTCTATATAGTGTTTTGCATTGGAATCAGATCCTGTTTGGTGAGAATACAGTGACAACCCTTCAGTGACCAGGTAGGATCTGATCTACCTGGTCACTGAAGGGGTATTTTTTTTTTGCCCATTTTATGTGGACTTTGTTAGTAATCCTGGCACTCTTTTGCCCTTTTTCTTGTTGCTGCTTTATCAATTAGCTAACAGTAGCCTATGGTTTAGGAAATATACCAGTGGGATAAAGGTGCAATGTTACACCTTTATCCCAAAAGTGATGGCCATTTTATGGATAATAGTGCATCATGCCAGAATCATGTAAAAATGGTTCTGAAAACATGAAATGGATTTCCAGCATCTTACCTTGGCCTCCACATTCACCTGATCTCAATTCTATTGAGAATGTGTGGGAGATGCTGGATAGATCTATTCGGCAACAAAGTCATCTTCCTTTAACTTTGTTGCAGCTGCATATTTTGCTAGAAAATTGGCTATAATTAGACCAAAACTATAATGCCTTATAGAATCCATGCCACACCACACACGCTGTTATTTGATAATAAAGTGGCCTGATTCATTATTGAATAAAGGTTCATATTTTTTTGGCCATTGTGTGTAGGTGTTATTGCTTCAGGGAAAAAACAGTGCTGATAATTTTTTTTTTATTGTTTTATTTTCAGTAATTTTACTTTGGTGATGAGCAATCAAGTCAAAATAAAATGAAATTAATCTTTAAAAGCATTTATTTACAAAGTTTTCATTTTAACAAAAATTTCATAAACTTTCTATCCCTATCAAAAATTCACTGCTGAAAGCTCACACCACACATTCAGGAACATTCATGTGTGAAAGGATTAATGCAACTTATAATCTGCCTTTGAAGTTTTGATATTCTAAAAAACAAACCATGCTCTATTGAATTCACATTATAGGAGGACCAAATATATTTATCAGGGCAAATACTAAAGCAACTGTACAGATGGCATCAATATGATTCATCTTATGTTCTTTGATGTAGAACAGCATCAAGAGACTGCAGATGTGTACATATTCATAATGTTGTGCCGGTATCACAGGAAAGAAGCATGTTGTGTACCATAGTAACTTCAGCCACTTCTGTCTGATCTCACACCAATAAGTTTTTGGCTCTGGAACTGTATGAAACCTTTGTAGCCTGGCCCTTCTGGATTACATGCTCATCACTGTTGTCATGTCTGTTACTCAAAATCCTGGATACCAGAATTAGCATAAACTGTATTAAAGAACCAAAAAGAACAGTGGTCATTGGTTAAGTGATGTGTAATGTTGGACATTAGTAGTGTCTCTAATAGTGATGCCTATGATAGTTGGTTCGCTGCTGTTGCTCATTTGAAGAAATCTGGGTTCAAATCTTGTTAGACTGGATAAATTCTTCAATTTGTACTTCTTGTGGCTAACACAGTGATTATAATCATTGTCCTTCTTCACTAAGTGGCAAAGGTTTGAATCTTATCTCAATAGGAGGAGCTTTAATGGGCATTTTTCAGACTGTGGCTGAGTTAATCTTGGATGAGAGTTGCACATACTTTTCTTCTGTAAGCCCTCTGGTTTTTTAGCCAGTAAAACAGTCAAACTAACCATATAATACATACACTATACAGATACCTCATGGCCTTAGTTTCCTTACTGGAACTCAAAATGACAAACAATAAGCATACATTATCACATTGCCTAGTGAACACACTTGTTAAGACACGATACTCCATAAACTCCATAAATCATATAACCAGTGCAAAGTAGTTGATGCACCAAAAAAATCCCTGAGAAACAGCAGTCTAGTAATAGTCAAAACTCTATAACAGCAGTTTCTTGAGTAGATTCTCCCTGTAAACAAGCTGTGCCATGATGCCTTGGTCAACATTTACTGACATATCCATATGGTGCAAGGAAGCCTAAGGCTTATGCTGCACCAGCAAAAAAAAGAAGAAAAAAGCAAAATAATAATAATGAAATATAATAAAAGAAAAGAAAATAGATAACCTAAGCATTTCCCTCATCCCATAAGTGACTATCCAGCTGACCTTTGACTATCCAGCTCCCCAAACTCAGCCTCAACCATCCATGTAGGTAACTTATTCCAGTAATTTATAACTTGCTGGCTAAAATAAAACTCCTGCAATCCAGTCTAAACATTTCCTCCGTAACTTGAATTTATGGCCAGTAGTTCTAGAATCATTTATAAACTTGAAAATTTCATCTTCATTCATTTTACTTTTGCCTCTCAAAGCCTTAAACACTTCAATCCAGTGTCCTCTAAGGTGCCTAGTTTCTAAGCTGTGTAACCCACATATTCGAAATCTTTCCTCATATGGATGCCCTTTCGCCGATCTCACCACATGAGTTATCTGTTTTGGACCCTTTCAAGAAGCTCTGTCTTTTTTTTTGGATGCTGTGTCCACACTTGAACACAGTATTCCAAGTGTGGTCTAACAATAGCCTTATATAAAGGGACTTTGACATCCTTATCTCTACTAGAAAATGTTTGATAAATCATCGATAGGACACCATGGGCCTTCCATGCAAACTGTCTATAATCCTCGGAGAACTTCATGTCTGACTGTATTGTAACTCCCAAGTCCCTTTCTTCTACTACTGACTTTAGTTCAACTCCACTAAGTGTAAGTTATTTTGGGGTTGCTGTTCCCCAGGTGTAAGACCTTGCATTTTGCTGAATTAAAGCATAGCTGCCACTTTTCTGACCATCCCTGAAGTCTATCTAGGTCACTCTGAATAAGCTCTGCTTGGCAGTGATCATTAACTACTTTACTACTCTTTACATCATCTGAAAATTTAGACATCATGCCCTCTATTCCCTTCATCAATGTGATGTCATTTAAGAAAATCAAAAACAACAGTGGTCCTAATACTGATCCTTGGGGAACTGCACTTCTTAACCCAATCTGAAGAATAATCATTTATCACAACCTTCTGCCTCCTGCCTTGAAGCCATCCTGCTATTCATTTAAGGATTTTTCTCTGTGATTCCAACTTGTTCCAGCTTATAAAGTAACTACTCATGTGGAACTGAGTCAAATGCTTTGCTGAAATCAAAATAAACAATGTTGAAATTATTCCCTAAATCCAGCTCACCAGTGACCCTGTTAAAATAGCTAACCAGATTTGTTAAACATGATTTTTCTCTTACAAAATCATGCTGTATGTCCTTCACAATTCCATTTCTATCTAAATGGTCCTGAATTCCACCCTTGATTATTGCCTCCATGATTTTCTCTACTACTGAAGTTAGACTGACTGGTTGGTAATTTCCCACTACACTCTTAGAACTGCCTTTATGTATTGGCGATACGTTGGCACTTTTCCAATCCAAAGGAATGTATCCTGAGTCCAATGATGCTCTCATAATTAGCTTTAATGGTTCAGTGCACTCACGTGCCACCTCCCTTAAAATCATAGGGTATACCTCCATGAGCCTTACTCGTCTTTAGGCTTGAAAGTTTTTTCATTAAATAATCATGTGAAATTTCAATATCATTAATTACATATTTTTCAACTTCACTCCTGTAATTTCCCATTGACATAAAGGGTTTTCTTCTGTAAATATAGATGCAAAGTAACTGTTGATTCATCTGCAAGAGCTGGGGTATCTAATACTATCCCACATCCATTACACAAAGATCTGATCTGATTTGTCCTTCTCTTCTTTACATTTATATATGAAGAATTCCTTATCCCCACTCTTTGCCAGCAATTTAGGCTTCAGTACTTTTTATTTCTCTGTAACTTTTCCATGCATGCCGTCTTTTTTTGCACAAGTAATCTGCCAACTTCTTTATTCAGCCAACTTCAGCCAACTTGGAATCCTCCTCATGGAGTATTTTATTAATGGTATATAGGCATTCAAGGCTTCTGTGATTAATGTTTTCAAGGTATACCATAATTCAGTTGCATTCCCTCTCTGTGAGATATCTACCCAGTTAATGGAGGCCATGTAGCACTTAAGCTGTCAATTTCCTTTCCTTTCCTTTCCTGAAATTATAAGCCATTCCTTTGCCTTTAACTATTGCTATCATTTCCTGCTAGTTCTGTTCTACCTGATAGTACAGGAACCTGCTGGTTCCTGTACTATCAGTCCTATTATGTCATCTGGTTCATGGGTGATGGCGCCTCCGTGGGCAGGAGCAGCAGTGTGTAGTACACGCTTCTTGATTAGACCGGGGTTTGAGCCCATGACCACCAAATATGGAGGATGCGGAAAGGTCAGGGAATGACCACCGCATATCCCCGGAGCAATATGGCCTTAGTTGCTAATACTCCTAAAAAAAAAAAAAAAAAACAACCACCACCAACAATCATGGGTGATGATCGGTTCTAGAATATTCTTTTCCCTGGCATGTTGATACAAATCTAGTTCAGCAGTTCCCAACCGGTGGTTCGCCTAGGGGTTTGCAAAAATGTTCCAGGGAGAGCCATACTAAAAATTCTGTAATGGTGTCTGCTTAGATTTACATAGATATATTTTTGTAAACTACAAAATAGTAAAGAATTGCTAACGAAAGATACCACATCTTCCACAATTAATTATAAAACTAGTTTACTATCTTAGAGTATGTCGTGTTAAATAAATGTTTCCATACTAAATTTTTTTTCATTATCAAAGACCATTGTTATGTAAGACCATACTTAATAATTTTATATTTTTATGCAATATCACTTATAAAAACGTAGTACAGAAAATATTTTATAATAAAAATTCAGAACTATTATATGGTTTCTGAGTCAAAAAAGGTTGGGAATGCTGATCTAGTTAACAATTTTGTCTCCCATATAGGTTCCTTCCCATTTTCTCCAATCAGTTAGAGGCAAATTAAAATCACTCACAATAAGACATTCACGCTTACTTGCTTATTCCATTTGCATGTAGAGGCTCTCATCATAATCTTATTGAGAACAGTTTTTTACAGTACAGAATTACTGCAAAGATGATTTAAAATGAAAAAAGAAAACAGTTTGTAGAGAAGTAATGTATTTATGTTCAGATGCAATTGAATTTTTTCTTGTCCTGTTCTTATGCTCCTTACAGAAATCATTCCTGATAAAAATGAGGAGTGCTAAAATATGCAAGTGTAGCTTTACTGCATGTAAAAGATATGGAAGATACAAGATGCAAGCCAAAAGTTTCCAGACTGGGGCAGTAAAATTAATTTTGACTTAGGTTATTTACTTGTTGATGTATTCCCTTCAAAGTTGTCCCCATCCCAAGAGTTTATATATTAATCCCAGCACTTCTTCCACCGTGTGAAAAAGTAAAAAAGTAAAGTGCAGCCATTATCAACCCACTGCAGGGTGGAAGCCTCCTCAACAATTCATGCTGAGGGAAATGGACCATAATCTGCCACGCTGGTCCAGTGCGGGTTGGCAGATCGACTGTATTCAGCAGTCAGGGGCTTGAACCCCGGTCTACTCAGAGTGTGTGCTACTGCACTCCCGCTCCTGCCCACTCGGCTACGGAGGCGTGTGGAGCATCTCTGCAACTCTCGTTTCGTGATGCTACCCAACACTTTCTGCAACTCTGCTTGAATCACTTCATCCTTTTAATTGTATTTTCATTTTGGGGAACAGGAAGCAGTCATAGGGGACCGAGTTGGGAGAACAAGGAGAACGTGGGACCATTACCTTTTTGTTCTTGGCTAAGGCATTTAAGGAAGGATATCAGCAGAAAACACACAGACAAATACCATACTCAGGATTGGTTTCTGCATCATGACAATCATGCTGCAGAAACCAATCCTGAGTGTGGCATTTGTCTGGGTGTTTTCTGCAGAACCCCAATGTAGAACTGGTGATTTACAGTTTGGCCTGATGGAAGGAACTCCTGATGAACAGTTCTCTCATTGTTGAATAAAACAGTCAGCATGCTCTTGATGCTTGATCTGGCTGCATTGCCTTTTTTGCAGCGATAATGGACTTTTCCACTACTTTATTGTTTCTGGGTCATAATCACTAACCCAGCTTTCATTCTGTTATGACCTTGAAAACAAAGTTTCTGCACTTTCTGACCTATGCTTGCAGGTCTCTGCAAATAGAAAGCCTGTTTTGTTTCTGTTCATCACTCAGCAAATTGGGCACAAATTTTGCAGCAGTCTGCTTCATGTTTAAATTTTCATTACAAATGCTTGGCACATACCATTCAATGGGCCAACAGTGTTACAAATATCATTAATCTTATGCCATCTGGCCTCTTGATTGACTGGATGCACCTTTTTGACAATTTCATCATGAACTTTTTCTTGATGCACTTTTCCAACAATTTCATCAGGTCTGATGATGAATAATAACCTGAGCGCTCAAAATCCTCAACAGAGGTTTGGCTGCCTTGTAAATGCAAATATCATTGAATCACCAAATACTTATTTATGCATTTCTTAAGTTTCCAAAGCTCTTTTCCCAAGTTTACGATAAAATTTGATGTAAATTTCCTGTTCCTTAGTATTTGCCATCTTGTCTACAAAAATTAAGACATGCACCAATTGAACAAAAGCATATCGTCCTGTTGGCATGTAACTCATTGAACTTATTCACACTGAATTAGTTCAGCAGTATCTAATGGTGCACTATTATACTACATGTGATTTGCACTCCATTTGGTCATTCCAGAAATTTGGCTTGCAGTCATACAATACCTGAGTGCTCAAAATCCTCAACCAAGGTCTGACAACCCACCACGGTGAGTTGCCAGCAGTTAATATAAGTAAATATGGGAATGTTGCCAGGGGTTTATATAAGCAAATATCAAAATTATATATATATATATATATTTTATTTTTTATTTTTACAGGAAATTTATTTAATTTTAATTGTGGATTTAATTATTCTTTGAATTGTCTATTTTATCATTATTTTTTTAGAAATTCCTGCAACAGAAAGATTCAACAGTTGGTACTTCGGAAACAACTAAAGATTGCATTGCATCGGAGCCTTCCCCTAGTAATTCATTGTCGAGATGCTCATGAGGACTGCTTAAATATTCTCAAGGAAGTAAGTAGCTAAAGATTTATCCTTTAATTTTATCTGACTGCCATTCTTTTTCCCTTTATGTTTATTGTTTAGAATCTGCTGCTTTTTAAGTGTGTTTGCATATATAAAGACATAAGTGCCTATTGTCTTTACCATGTGTGTCCACCTGCATGTAACAGCTTGAGTTCCAGCAAAGAGATTTTCATGGATTAAATGTAATTTCAATGCAGTATTGTTAGCTTTACACAGCCCATGTATGTTATGTAGGACTTGTGAACATGGTGTTGCTTGTGGAGAGAGCGAGAGAGAGAGAGAGAGAGAAAATTTAAAGAAAACAAAAGACATTAATGGCAAAGAATAATAAATATTATACAGTTGTAATTAAGCTGAACTGTTAAGTTTAGTGAATATAAAACCATAGTTTTATTAAGTGTTCTATAAAGTTATAATCTTTGTAATTGATTGGAAAGGAGATAAGTTTTCCATTCTATTAATCACAGAAAAAGAAAATTCAGTTAATTTAAGAAGAAATGTAATGCACTGCATATTAGCTGCGCTTTTTTTTTTTTTTTTAATCTTAAGTTTGATATAAAATTTACTTCATGGTTAATGTCTTTCTTCCTAATTTCATTTTATTTAATACTAGTTATGAAACAGAACCATCACAAGATGCATCAGCAAATCTATATTAATGTTTACCTTCTGTAAAGAAGTCTGTTAAATACTGCACTACCTTAATTCTTAAATAAATGTATGCAGCTACATACTGTTAATTATTCCACTGGGGGTGTGTCTTTTCCCTACTTTAGAAGCTTTTAATATTGCCCTATGTATGTAATTGATAGCCTAAATAAATTTAAGGCTAAGCTGGATAGGTATTTGGAATTAATGGAGGGATGAATTGGGAGTGTTTTTTTTTTTTTTTTTGGCTGATGTTTGCTTTCTTGCATTGTATGCCTCTACTAATGCTAATCCCCACCAACTACTGCTATTAAGAATATGACATATATCATCACCGGAAAATTTATTTTTAAATTTTCATAACTCAAGTGGTCATGCAAGCTAAAAAAATGAACAATATTTTTCCAAATATAGAGAGTTATTGAAACTTTTAATATTCTAGTACCATGTATGGAATGAAGGTTGAGAAAACAAAAGGTACTTGTTGATATTGAACTTGAATTTTTGTAGATTGTGATTTTCAGAAAATACAGAAAAAGAAAGGTGAAGGTGACCAGTTTGGAAAAAAAGGGTGTAATTACAGATGTTGAGACAAGCAGTGTCTTTTAAATATTTGTTAAAAAAAAAGCATACAACCGAAACTAAACATCTGTGATAGAAAGTGGCATGGGTTTGCAAGCTAGAGAAGATCATTAATCAACTTGAACTGCTCTCTTGGATAGAGTCAAGGAATTTGAGGGCATCACTCCAGATGTGGAAACAGTATTCCACGTTAGGGCAGATTTGTGATTTGTATAGAAGGAGCTGTTTAGAAAAAAATACAGTAGTTCCCCCCCTTATCCGTGGGGGATACGTTCCAAGACCCCCAGTGGATGCCTGAAATTGCGGATAGTACCGAACCCTATATATACTATGTTTTTTTTCTCTACATACATAGGCGCCTCCGTAGCCAGGTGGGCAGCAGCGGCAGTGCATAGCACACGCTTCTTGATTACACCGGGGTTCAAGCCCGTGACCACCAAATGCGGAAAGGTCAGGGAATGACCACCGCATATCCCCGGAGCAATATGGCCTTAGTTGCTAATGCTCCTAAAAACCAAAATAACAACAACTACTACATGCATACCTATGATAAAGTTTAATTTATAAATTAGACACAGTAAGAGATTAACAACAATAATTAATAATAAAATAGAACAATTATAACAATATACTGTAATAAAAGTTGTGTGAATGTGGTCTCTCTTTCTCTTAAAATATCATATTGTACTGTACTCACCCTTCTTGTGATTATGATACAAGCCTACATGATGAGATGAAGTGAGGTGAATGACGTAGGCATTGTGATGTAGCATTAGGCTACTATTGACCTGACGATACGGCAGGATGAGGAGGAGGATGCCGAAGCCTTTTGGAAGTTGTCTTTCCTTTTAACTCGTCAAAGTGTTGCTGCTGAGGTTGCAATCCTTCAGTGATCATATGGGTGACTTTAATGCTTCCTTCCATCTGAGGATCGTATTCCATAATTTTGCCCTTTAATGTCTGTGAAATCAGAAACACTTCGGAAAATTTTGGTAATGCCCACATTGCTGGTTCAGCTTCAGTTACTTCATCTTCTTCTGTAGATGACTCAAGTTCTTCCAATTCCTCATTTGTTAACACTTCTCGATGGCCTTCAATATGTGCTTCCACTTCTTCATCAAGCATCTTGGCAAATCCTTCTCCACCAACTTGTCTTGCTGTGTGAAACACAGCAACTTGTCAAACACAGCAACTTGTCTTGCTGTGTTTGACTACAGTGAACATCTTCAGATAAATAGAATGGGCCAGCAAATCAGAATGTCTTATTATGGGAGACATTGATTTTTCAGAGATTGACTGGAAATTGTGGATTGGTCATTCACCTAGCATTTAGGCCTTTCTGGAACTGCTGGATGACTGCTTCTTAAGCAGCATGTTGGAGATGCCACAAGAGAGAGAGAAATAATCTTGATCTGGTCATTGGTAAGGCTCCGTCAGATATTAAGAACCTTCAAATAAAGTAACCACTGACAAGCAGTGATCACATTTGAATTGAAGTGAGATCTATTTAAAGAAGTAACTACTGTCAAAGGAAAGGGAAAGTGTTTTTGTTTTCGTAGGGGGATTACAATGGTTGTAGACAATTAAGTTCTTTTAAGTAAGACCAAATGATAGCTTCCTTAAACATTTTCCTTTGTTCAAGTTATAGAAGCACAATGGATAAAAAAAAAAAATTAAAGAATACAGGCATACCTCGGTTAACGTTACCTCTGATAACGAAGCCTCGATATAACGAAGTCCGCAATTTCAAGGCCCCATTTAACATAAAAAAATATTCCAATTTAATGCCAACGCCTGACAATCATCCGATTGGTGACTGACGGCGATTCGTTACGTATTCCTGAGTGCTCCCGAGCTGTGGGCGTGTCTGTTATAACAGTTTTGCACGTCAATAGCTTAATTTAGTTGTTATTTACATGATTGACGTTGTTTCAGTGTGGCGCATTGCAATAATTGACGTAGGTTCTTTGTAGCATTACATAACGTAGATTTTGTAAATTTTATTGGAAATATTTTTGTGTTAGTTAATTAAAATGTCAGAATCAAAGAAAAGAAAAGCAATTTCTTTGGAAACTAAACTAAATATCGTACGACGTGTTGAAAGCGGCGAAAGAAAATCTGATGTGGCACATTCTTTAGGATTAGCGCAATCAACTTTAACAACCATACTAAGTCAATCAGAAAAAATAAAACAGTCTGCTCAGAATTGTACAGATGTTACAGCGGCAAAATTAACTCGCTTAAGGAATCCAATTTTAGAAAAAATGGAGAAAATGTTAAGTTTGTGTCACAATGTCATATGCCTTTAAGTCAAATGGTGATTCAAGAAAAAGCATTATTTTTGTTTAATCACCTGAAATCTAAACAAACTGAAGAAATTACGGAAACCTTTGGGGCTTCTTGTGGTTGGTTCGAGAAATTTAAAAAACGGGCCAGGATTCATAGTGTAAAATTAACAGGAGAAGCTGCAAGTGCAGATGTTGAAGCTGCAAATAAGTTTCCAGAAAAACTAAAGGAAATAATTGAACGTGAAAATTTTCCACCAAATTTGGTGTTCAATGTTGACGAAAGCGGTTTGTTCTGGAAACGGCTACCAACAAAACGCTTCATTTCTATTGAAGAAAAATCAGCTGCTGGGTTCAAAGCAGCCAAAGACCGTTTATCGTTACTCTTTGGATCAAATGCCTCTGGCGATTATAAATTAAAATTGTTATTAGTTTACCATTCAGAAAATCCGAGGGCGTTAAAAGGTAACATAAAAATGAATTTACCTGTAATATGGAAAGCAAATAGAAAAGCTTGGGTTACCAAGGAGTTATTTACTGATTGGTTTGTTAACCACTTTTGTCCTGGAGTAAAACGGTATTGTCAAAAAAACAACTTTGAAGAAAAAGCTCTTTTGTTGTTAGACAATGCTCCGGGACATCCTACTGATCTTAACACGTTGGACACATGCATTCCTGTCAAAGTTGTGTTTCTTCCAGCAAACACAACTTCCCTGATTCAACCATTGGATCAGGGAATAATAGCATCGTTTAAAGCTTATTATCTGCGTCGAATATTAAGCAATTTAACTGAAGTAGAGGATAAAGAGGAAATGACAGTTAAAATTTTTTGGAAAAACTACACCATTAAAAACACAATTGAAAACATTGATAGTTCTTGGAAAGAAGTCACTAAGAAATGCTTAAATGGAGTTTGGCGCAAAATATGACCAGAAGTTGTACTAGAAGAAGAAAATAACATCCAAGAAATTAGAAATGAAGTTATCCAGATGGCTCAATCAATAGGTTTCGAAAATGTCGATGAAGAGGATGTTAGAAATTTATTGAATCCAGAAGATGATTGTTTTTCAGTGGAAGATTTAGAAAACCTTGTTAGCAACGAAGACAAAGATAATGAAGGTGAAGTTAAAGAAGTTCCTGCCGAAAAAGTGTTAACAACCAAAGATTTAAAAAGGTGCTTAAATGACATTGAAAACGTTTTAAATTTTTTTAATGAAAATGATCCTGATTTAGGAAGAAGTGTTATAGTTAAGCGATCAGTGTTAAATGCAATAACTCCGTATAGGCAATTGTTAAATGAAAGAGAAAAAAAGCACAACAATCAACTTTAACCTCATATTTTAAAATGAGATTTCACTTTGTATGTAAGTTGACTGTTTATTTAATAAAACTTTTCTTTGTTGGAAAAAAAGCTTTTCATTTTCTTTACGTAGGAACGTATCCCTATTCTGGCCATAGTATTTTTACCTCTGAAAACGAAGTTTCGCTTAACGAAGTAATTTCGTGGAACGCATCCTATTCGTTAATCGAGGTATGCCTGTAATTATAGAATCATTCTTCACTTATATTAATAGTAAAAGGAAAGCAATCAATCATATTGGTCCACTCAATATCTGTGGTAATGGTGATCCTGAACTGGTTGCTGATAAGCTGGATAAATATTTTGCATCCACATTCACTTGTGAGGAAGTTTTTAAAGTTAAGGATACCAGTGGGCTAGCTAATTAGGATTTTAATAATTTTATGATAACTGTGAAGAGACTAGAAGTGAAGTCATTACAATTAAAAAGAACAAGGTACCAAGAGCTGACAGAATATATATACATACACTAAGGAAGCATCAAAAGATCCAAGCAAACATTTCACTGTCATAGTGAGAGCATTTTTGATTTTGGGCAGTGTCCCTATATATATATATATCCAGTTATATATACTAAGGAAGCATCAAAAGATTCAAGCAAACATTTCACTGTCATAGTGAGAGCATTTTTGATTTTGGGCAGTGTCCCTATATATATATATATATATATATATATATATAGTGATTAGCCTTGAGTTACTGGCATTAGTAATAATTTAATTGACCTTATCTGTGACTTTCAAGAAAGTCACTAGAAGTAATCCTTTCTATAAATCAATGAATAGTGGAGAGGAAAACTATCTTTTGATAGTTCATATTTCTGTTTCATGATTACAGCAGTTTTATTATTAGTTACAGTTACTGTCGTTTTAACTTTCTTTCCTTTTTTATCACTAATATAATTATAAATATATATATATATATATATTGGAGGTATAAAATGTGTCTCCTGTTCACAAAGGTGGCTCAGATGGTGAAATGAGTAACTACAGACCTGTTAGTTTGACTTCTGTGCCAGGGAAGATTATGGAGTCCTTATTTAAGGGTGCAATAGAAACTTATCTGGACAGGTATGGAATTATAAGGGAATTGCAATATGGCTTTAGGGGCAGATCATGTCTGGCTAATATAATTACCCACTATGAGGTTGCCAGTAAAAAATGGATAGAAGGAATTGCAGTTTTTGCCTGGCCATAAGATGCTTTTTTTTTTTTTTTTTTTTTTTAAACTGTAAAACATTGCCTAAAGTTCCCCTGCACCTTATGGTCCAAACAAATACTTGGTGCATGCAGGTAGCATGTGGCACACTGTAGGAAAAGGTTGGCCACCCCTGGCTATTGCTTAGAATATTTAAGTGAAATCTTATATGCCTCACTAGAACACTCTTCCTTTATTTCAATGAAAAAAACAAACAAACTCTACTTCCTTCTAGAATTCTTTTTCCTAGAAAGAATTACATGGAATTATCATGTAGCTCTGCCTTTCAAGTATATGAGACACCAATCCCCATCTCACTTTCCCTGCTTCTTCCCAGTGAGATCTACATCTGTAACAATAAGCAGTGTGATCAGCCTTGAGTTACTGGCATTAGTAATAATTTAATTGGCCTTATCTGTGACTTTCAAGAATCAGTAACCCTTTCTATAAATTAATGAATAGTGGGGAGAGGAAAACATCTGTTTGATAGTTCATATTTCTGTTTCATGATTACAGCAGTTTTAATTTGTAGTTGTAATAAAATGGGCACAAGGCAGAAGAGATTTTCTTAAATGTTGGCTTCAAATTGAAGATGTTAAATTGTCAGTGAACTACTACCCTGCCTCGCACAATATTTTATTTATTTTTTTATTTTTGTGTGTTATCCTAGTCAGTATGGCAGGAAAGCATGTGAGCAGACCTGGAATTCTCAGTATTTTGAAAAAGCAGCATACAATTATGTTAGAGCAAAAATTAGAAATTGTGAAAATGTATGAAGGTGGCAAAACAATAATGACCATTTCACGTGATTTAAGGCTGGCAACATCCACTGAATACAATAGTAAAAGATAGAGAATGAAATTAATAAAAGAACATGAAAAAAGTTCCTAGCCTTTATTAAAGTCTACTGTGAGAAAAAAGAAGGCATTTGTTCAAACCTCCCTCGATAAATTTGTGAGAGAGCAACCTCCTCAACTTGCAGATTCTCTTGACTCCAACTTCTTTGCCATATCCATCTTCTGCACTATACTTCTACGGGCCTTCTACTTCTTTAGCTTTTTAGAGCTGGAAGACGAGTCTGATATTGACAATGTGGATAGCTCCCTATTGAGCCTCATCCTCCTCCTCCAACTAATATCAGTGTCGTATATACCCCCCCCCCCACACACAAACCAGAAATAAGTTGATGTATACATGCTTTAAAAGTTTTATTTTTTAAATAATATTTGAATGCACATGTTATGAGTGTGTAATTGTAATATACAAATGCTGTAAGACATAGTGATTTTTTAAATCAGGAACTTAAGTTTGTGTTTATATACAGATTTTGGTTGGTTTCCCAATTACGTGAAATTTTGACTTAAGGACAGGCTTCCTAAACGGAACCCTTATTATAAGAAGTTGATTAGATTGAATTCCCCAAAAAAAAAAGTTATCTGTTTTAAGACATTATTTAACCAAACTGGTTTTTAATTTAATATTTTATTTGCAAACTGCCTGGCTAATCAAAAAAAAAAAACTAAAAATTTTTAAATAACTTAAGTTTAATAAGACTAATTTTTGCTTTTCTTTTTGAAAATATAGCTTGTCCCCAAAAATTATCGTATCCACAGGCATTGCTTTACTGGAAATTGGCAAGAGGCTAAAGTTTGGTTAGAAGCATTTCCAAGTCTCTGTCTAGGCTTTACAAATGTAATTTCCTTTCCAACAGCAAAACAGATTCATGAAGTCATTAGGCAGATTCCTCTGGATCGTTTGTTGCTAGAAACAGATGCACCTTATTTTCTTCCTAGAGCTGTAAGTATTTTTTTTTTTTTTTACTGTTAATGAAAATAAGTTATAGTGCAATAAAATGTATATAAGATTTTTCATTTTAATTCCTAACACTTCCCCCTCACATGTATGTGCATGCACACATGGGAGGGGCACTAAAAGGGTTCCAGATGAGATTCAAGGACATTAGCATGGATTTAAATAAAATTTTACAAACTTCATTTCTTCGTTAAGCAGTTTACCAACCTTAGGAATGTTTCATTTAATATGTGCCAGAGTTATAGATGTTAATCAAGTTGGTATTAGTCATGTGGTGCAAGGAAGCCCAAATTTTTTCTACACCAGCTAAAAAAAATAAAAAGTAAATAAATTAATTAAATTAAAATTAAAAAATATGTATATATTGTCTGTGATTCCCTTTCCATGTAGGTACCTATCCAGTTCACCTTGGATAGCCTCAGCCATCCCCAAAGACAATTTTTCTTCTAGTAATTAACAACTCTCTAGCTAAAATAATTTCCTCAGACCAGTCTGAACCTCTTTCCTATAATTTGAATTTGGCCCAGCTACTCTCCAACTTACGTAAGGGTTGCATTTCGTGGAACTCTATATAAGTCGGAATTTCCCTAAATGCTTATGCAGCACTCGCAAATTTGATTGAAGCAAAAAAGAAATGTTTGACGAACATGTAAATATGCACCTGGTCATCCACGTGTGCCGTGAACCTGGTACTTAAGGATGTGTCGCTTAAATATTCATTATTGCTGAGGACGGAGGTAGACACCTCCGAAAGCTTTAATAGTGTTTTTATCGATTTTAAATTTATATTTTAATGCATTTTAACTTATTTTATTTTTGTTGTAAATTAATTTTTTGTAAATAATTATATTTTTTGCAAATATTATATTAGTCTTTTGTATCATTTTATTTTATTTTTAAATCAGTTATAAACGGTTGGTGTATATGTTTAAATTTGTGGTATGAATAATCCCAACCTTAGAGGCCTTATTGCAGATATAGAATTTATTCAATTTTTTTAATCTCAAGTGCAGGAAAAATTACAAAAGTGTACAAAATTACAAAAATTTCAAAATTATAAAATTACAAAAAGAGAGAGGAGACAGGCAAAACATCAGCAAGTTTTACCTTTTGAGCATTGTTGCCAGAATCAGCGTCTCCAGCTGATAAATAAGCACACCGCTACGGAAGTTGTGGGCTGTGGAGATTTAGAAGGGGTTTTTTCCAACACATCACAATTTCTCTGCAGCTACAGAATCAGCACTGGCGACTTCACCACATACTTTAATGTTTTGGAAACCAGCGTAATGTTTGAACCTATCAAACCACCCGTTGCTTGCCATGAACTTGGCTTGGGGTTCGCTGTACTTATCCTTAATATCTTCATAAACACTTCTTGCTTTTGCTTGAATGGAATGGCCATTGGGCTCAGGTTCACTTGCTTCTGAATCTGATTTTCCATCCATATTATTAATAGCTTTTCCATCTTCGATATAGCACCTGAACACTGTTTTGTGATCACTGTTGATCTTAAATGCGTTGATTCTTTAACATGTTCTTTTATACGTGCACTGTCCCTTAAAATAATATTCACTGTTGAAGCAGTGAGACCTAATTCCGTACAATAGATGACAAACTTTGTCCTGCTTTGTTTTCATGAATCATCTTCATTTTCTAAATCAATTTTGTTTAGTTTCCTAGCACTGCCAGCACTTGCACTTTCCATTGGTCCCTTTCCCTTCACCATTGTTATAAGTAAATAGGAATGAAGAGAAGATTCTGAAAATTTATTTGTTTTTTATATGATTTCGGTGAAGGGGATCTCATTTCACCATAATACTGTAATGTAAGATCCGGCAGAATTCCAGTTATCGGTATTATCGCAAATGCAATAAGATAGTTTACTACCCGTTTATAATAGATTGCACTAACAGAAAAGCCCAATAAACCACAAAGTGCAAATTGTTTTATGGTAGTGACCTCCAGAAACGTGTTTTTGAAAAATATCAAAAGGCGTTCAAAATTGATTCTTATAACGGAATATATGATAATGATGAATGTTGTAGTGCAATTTCCATTATAAAAATGACCTTTTAGAGAGATAAATAGGTTAGTTATATAGCAAAAATTTCAACTTACGAGGTCTCGGAACGAATTACCAAAAAAAAAAAAAAAAAAAAAAACGTTATTGGGTTGATATTACGATATTTTCCTGATACCTCCATTTATTCCTACAGGATGCAAAATGTTTCCACAATTTTTTTAAGGTTTCACCGTCCAGCAAAAACATGTAAAGTCAAATTTCCGTAAGTCTAGTGTTACGTAAGCCAGGGAGTGGCTGTATTCCAGTTGTATGGTAGGCCAAGTAAGTGGCAAATAGAAAGTGAAACAATATGTAACTGAAGCAGGGGGGAATAAATCAAGATAAAGGGTGCTGCAGAAGGAATGTGCTAAAAAATTTTTTAAAAAATCCCAATTAATTCAAATTTAGTGGTACCTTTCAATGGTTCAAATTGCCTGAAATATCATTAGTGCTTGTTATACTGATTTTCTTCCTATTTTTCAATTCCTACTATTAGTTCACACTCTCCCTACATATATATTTTTATATCTTGTTCAAATTTTCAATCGTTAATAAAATACTTTTTATTCATCCACTCAAGTTTAAATGCATTTCTTTAAACTTGTAGTGGATGACACTTGATGTTAATACAGTTTTTTCAAATATTAATTAATTAATTTTAGTTTTATATGGGAGAAAAAAATTTCTCTTATATAAGATATTTAGCAGGATATAAATTTAGGAATAAAATTGAAATCAAGAGGCAGTAGCTCAATCGGTAAAATGCAAGGATTTCAGTATTTTTCACGTGAAGGTGAAGAATGCGAGTTCAATTCTTGCGAAAATCAATAATTTTTTGATAAATTTTTGTTATTCTGTAACTCAAGTTCAGATACATTTTTTTAAACTTGTAGTGGATGACACTTGATGTTAATACAGTTTTTTCAAATATTAATTCATTAATTAATTTTAGTTTTATATGGGAGAAAAAAATTTCTCTTCTATAAGATATTTAGCAGGATATAAATTTAGGAATAAATACCGTCAGTGGCGAAGCGTGTAGATCGCTGGAAAAAAATTTCTTTTTCAGATTCTTTTTTCATTCTGGGTTCTAGTCTGAGTCAAGGAGGGAACAAAATGGAAAATGAAACATGTGAATAAAAATAATAGTCCAACACCATATATAGAAAGGAAAATGGAAAATTGCAAGGAAATTGGCTTTCTATTTTGCCATTTAATATTGTGATTCTGTCATATGTATATACATATTTATATTAATTGTAATTATTTAATAAAAAGTAACTAAAATAAAATTTTTCTTTGTTGACCTAATTAGGAATTGACTTAATTTTTTTTTTATATTACTTGTTCCTTTATTATTTATTTATTTAAAGTTTATGTTGCATGGTTAGTAGTGAGTAATGCTAATTCACCACTCATACTGCCATGTATAGTTCAATTTCTTTTGAATGTATTTTTATTTAACTGTTATTCTGTGTCAGTAGTTTAGCGTTGCTGTTATCATTAATTTTAATTGCATGAGGACCACCATTATTCATATCTTTTGCACTGGCAGGTTGATTAGTATGTCTTTCAGTTTGGCGGTACATTGATTTGTTTAATATTCAAAATGCAGTGACTCCCCAACTATTCTTAGCTTTGTGGTCCTCTGATGAAATGGGGCAGAATGGTGGGTCTATTTTATTTATTTTTGTTTCATGCTATTGGTCACGTTTTTGTAGTTGGTTTTCATTTCCATTTATAGTGATATTTCATTTAATTTGGACCAGTTGCCATCAAGGGTGGGGGGGTGCCACTAAATTTGAATTTTGCAAAAAATTTTGCATCCCTTTTGCAACACCCTTATTTTGATTTATCCCCCCCCCCCCCGTTGTTGTAGTTACATACTGGCTTACTTTCTATTCATCACTTACTTAGTCTTCCATAAGACTAACCTATTTTATATTCTAATTATATCTTTGCATTGTGGTAGGTAATACTTTGCAGCCACTGATGATGGTTATTCTACTGACATCCTTTTCTTTCTTTTTCTTCTGTTTTTCTTTCCTTTATTATTTTCTATATTACTTATTTACAGTTTATTTTTATGTATACATATATACAGGTGTACATATTAATAGTACTGTGCATATTAATAGTAACAATAAAAATGAGAATAAGTTAGGAAGAGCTTTTATGTTAAATTTAAATCCTTATACCCAACCCATATGGACTTAACAACAAATTTAATCATAAGTTTATTACTAATATATTAGATATTTGTATACATGACAAATTTCAAACTGGTTAAATTCCTTATCACTGTATCTCAACTAGTAGCCCTTTCAAGTGTGCCATGTGTCTCTGTAGCCAGGTGGGCAGGAGCAGCAGTGCATAGCACACGCTTCTTGATTAGACCGGGGTTCGAGCCAGTGACCACCAAATACAGAGGATGCGGAAAGGTTGGGAAATGACCACCGCATATCCCTGGAGCAATATGGCCTTAGTTGCTAATGCTCCTAAAAAACAAACAACAACAACAACAACATATCAAGTGGTAGATTTTTTTTTTCAGCCTGGTCTGTACTTGTTAACAGGAGAGACTGCTTCTACAGGGATGGGATACACTTAAATAGAAAGGGTGCAAGAATGTTTGCTGATGCTATCGAGGCAGTGTTAGGTGGGTCGGAAAACTGCTAGATTGGGGGGATACAAGGACTAATAGATTAACAGTAGCCACTGGCAGAGGTGAAAGTGATTCTTGCACTGCTTCTACTGGAATGAGCCGCAGCCTGGAAAATAAAATGCAGGATATTTCAGAGACTGCTGGGAATCATTGGTGTACAAATAAACACATCGGTTGTGTTAGGGTAGTTAAGAAAAAGAACAGGTGCATGTATACTTGCGTGTATGCCAATGCTAGGAGTTTAGTAAATAAATTTGATGAATTTGAGGTATTGCTCAAAACATCAAAGGCAGATATAGTGGGGATTTCAGAGACGTGGTGTCACACAGATATAAGGAATGCAGAACTGGAATTTGGGGAGTACAATGTCTACAGACAGGATAGGAAGGGAGGAGGGGTTATGCTATTAGTTAAGAAATACATAAAATCCAAGGAAGTGAAGCCAGTCGACATTGCTGGACAGTTCAGTGTCGAGTCAGTTTGGTGTGACATAAGCATTGGGAGATCAAAATTGAGAGTAGGAGTGTGCTATAGGCCTAATGACTCTGATGAGTATAATAAGAAACTGTACGGGGAAATAGTGGGCCAGTAAATCAGAGAGTCTTATAATGGGGGATTTTAATTTCCCAGATATTGACTGGAATTTGGGGGCTGGTCACTCACACACTAGCAAGGCTTTTGTGGATTTATTGGATGATTGTTTTCTACATCAGCATGTTCGGGAGGCAACTAGAGGGAGTAATACTCTTGATTTGATTATCAGTAGTGATTCTTCATGCATTAAGAATCTGCAGGTAAATGAACCACTAGGTGGCAGTGATCACAGTGTGCTGAAGTGGGATTTACTCAAGGAGGTAGCTACCATTAGGGGTAAAGGGAAGGGTTATTGCTTTCGTAAAGGCGACTACGATGGACTGAGACGGTATTTAAATTCTATACAGTGGGACCAACTGACGATGTTACCAACAGCAAATTCAAAATGGGAAGCATTCAAAGAACTTATCTTGGAAGCTACTAGGCTTTACATACCAACTAAGAAATATTGTTCAAGGTTTAGGCCTAAGTGGATGTCAGATGAACTAATGAGACATATGGCAGAAAAAAAAAATGCATGGGATACATACAAATTAACACATGACACAGAAGCCTATGATAGATACAAGTTGATCTGTAACCAAGTTACAAAGGAGGTTAGGCAGGCGAAGGCAGATTACAAGAAATCTTTGGCAAGGGATGCAAAGAAAAACAGCAGAGTTCTTTCCTTATGTAAACTCTAGAAGAAAGGGGATGAATCAATTGGTCCACTTGATATCAATGGATCAACTGTTGATAATTCTGCTCAGGTAGCTAACAAACTAAATGAATATTTTGCATCGACATTCACACATGAGGAGTTATTCAGCGAGGGGAATGCCAGAGGTGTATTCAACTCTGGCAGTAAGCTAGGGTAAGTTAGAGAATCTTGTAATAACTGTGAGTAAAGTGGAGGAGAAATTGTTGAAGATAAATACAAGAAAGGCACCTGGGGTGGATGGGATCTATCCAGTTATATTAAAGGAGGCAGCAAAGGAAGTAAGCAAACCCTTAGCCATAATTATGAGAGCTTCCTTGGACTAAGGGAAGTACCCATGGACTGGAGATGTGCAAATGTGACCCCAATTCACAAATTAGGATCAAAGGGCGACACAAGTAATTATAGACCTGTTAGTTTAACTTCTGTCCCAGAAAATTAATGGAGGCACTAGTTAAAGAAGCACTGCAGGATCATCTAGGCAAGACTTCAGTTATAGCTCAGACACAGCATGGTTTTGTTGAGGGGAAGTCTTGCCTGACCAATTTGATTGGATACTATGATGCAGTCACAAAAGAACTGGATGCAGGGAATATCTTTGATATTATATACTTGGATCTTAGAAAGGCTTTTGATACTGTTGCTCATGGAAGACAGCTGCACAAATTGGTGCAGAGTGGCATTGGAGGCAAATTGCTGCTATGGATAAAGGGGTGGTTGAGCGGGAGAAGACAGAGTGGTAATCAATGGACACTGCTCATCGTGGACTAATGTTATTAGTGGAGTCCCTCAGGGTTCAGTATTGGGTCCCTTATTGTTTTCTGTATTTATAAATGATATTGATGATGGTATATCAAGCTTAATGTCCAAGTTTGCAGACGATACGAAAGTTGGCAGGGTTGTCAAGGACACTACTGACACTATGCTACTGCAACAGGATCTGGAAAGGTTGAGCAGATGGGCTGAGAGGTGGCAAATGAAGTTTAACATTGACAAATGTAAAGAACTACATATGGGAAACAGCAACCACAGAGCAACGTATCAACTCTGTGGTACTACCCTGACAGTGGTAGAGAATGAAAGGGACCTGGGAGTATGGCAGATATGAAGTTTTCTGAGCAGTGCAGACGGGCTGCAAGAGTAGCTCATGATGATATATAGGAATTTTTCTAGCAGGGATAAGGAGGTGATTATTCCCTTGTATAAGGCAATGGTCAGGCCACACCTAGAGCACTGTATACAGGTCTGGAGGCCTCATTTCAAGAAGGATGTAGAGATGCTGGAACGAGTACAGAGAAGGGCAACAAGATTAGTGAATGGAACAAAGGGGTGCTCTTACGAAGAAAGGCTTAAGTTTTGCAAATTAGTGTCTGGAGACTAGGCACTAGCGAGGTGATCTGATAGAGGTGTATAAAGCCTTGAATGGTTTGAGCATGCTCAATACTGATGGGATTCTTCCTCTTGCTCAGAATAATCACCTGAGAGGGCATAAATTCAAATTGAGGAAGGACAGATGTAGGATAGATGTGAGGAAATTTGCCTTTAGCCAGCGGGTTGTTGGTTGGTGGAACAGACTTCCATCCCTTGTCGTGGAAGTTTATAGCCTAAATAAGTTTAAGGCTCAGCTGGACAGGTATTTCGAATGAACAGAGGGGTGAAGTGGAAGTGGTTATTTTTTATTTATTTATTTTATTTATTTTTTTTTGGCTGATGCTGCATAAGCTTGCTTTCTTGCATCAAATGCCTCTACTAATGCTAAAGTGTGCTACAAAATTATGGAAAACACCATTGAGTTCAATGGCAATCACTATTTAGGTGTGCCATGAATATTCATCTTTTAATTTTAATTCATCTTTTAAGTGTGACTCAAGTGACAAGATTGAGACCTATTTCCTTATCAAACTTAAAAATAATAGCTCTTATAAAATAATAAAAATAAAAATACAAACATATTTGCAGTAGGTAATTTTGTTCATACAATTAAAGACTGGGATAATAATTGCATCTATGTATAATTTATACGTAATGTATTATTCAGTGTTAAACATAATACTTACCTTACATAGGATCATTTATACCTTTGAATTTTAAGTCCAGACATCTTTTTCATCTTATAAATGATACAATGGACCCCCTCTTTATGATATTAATTTGTTCCAAAGATACCACCGTATTGTGAAAATATTGTAATGTGAACCCAATAACACACTGTTTTTTGATAATTCGTTCCAAGTCCTCAGAAGTTGAAATTTTTGCTGAATAACTAAGCTATTTATCTCTATAAAAGGTGATTTTTAGAATAGAAATTGTATTAGTTTTATATAGAATACTGAATACCATATTTTCGTGGTACCTCTGTGCAGTTATGGTACCCCTATCAAAAACATGAAGAGGGGTGTGGCCATTGATCATTATTCCACCCCACATGAGAACACTGTCTAAACCATAAGTGGCCCTTTCTCTGATGTTGGAGGGATGGTACCATATACCTCGTCTCCTGATGAAATGTCTAGAACCTGTTTGAAGGCTAAAATGGGATTCATCAGAGAATAAATTTTTTTTTTTTTTTTTTGTTAGTTGTTGGCGCATCGATTTCTGTGGCCATAATGCACTTCCCAAAGTTTTTGCATTTTACTCTGATCCAAACCCGAGGCAGGATTCGAACTCGTGACCTTTGGGTGCTTGGCAGGCACTTTACCCACCTGGCTAGCCGGTCTGCATCACAGAATAAAACTATACCTCAATTGTCAGGGCTCCAAGTCACATATTCATGACATCAATTTCGATGGTCTCTGCAGTGGTTTGGGGTTAATGGGATAGAAAACCACTGGCTTCCTTGCATAGAGTCGATTTGAATTGAGCCTTCTTAACACAGTCCAGTTGGAAATGTCTTCATGTGGCCGCAGCAATCTCAAGAGACAGTTGACAGGACATCTTGGATTCCATGCTCTTCTTGTTGAACAGACCACTATCTGGCTCTTCTTGTTAGAGCCAGATAGTGGTCTGTTCTGGTTGACAAAAGCCCTAAGGTGACCTTGGCCAGCAAGATGATACTGTGTGACATATTCAGCCAATGTGCCACTTCTGCCTGCGACTGCCTGGCTTCAAGTCGTCCACTGGCTCGCAATCTCAAAGAATCATCTAAATGACAACGAAGTGCCATTCTTAGTACTGGAGATGCGGCTATCCCACTGAGAAAGCCAAAAAATGAGTATGAAGTGACGTGGTCGCAACCCATGATTTTATAGGCATGAATAATTTGTGTGCATCTTTGTAAGTTGTTAGATTGATTTCTATTGGATGCTCGGAATTTGCATGCCAGGATGCCTATTATCTCAAATATTCGCCTTCAGCGACACTATTCACAATAAAATATTTATGAAAAACATTGTTCCGTTAATTCTGTCGAGCAGTGTACTATTAAAAACAAGCATATGGTTTACAGTTGATCCAAAGAAGAGCAAACAGAATAAGTAAAAATAAATAAAAAGAACCTACTATTTCTAATGTCAAAGATATATCTAAAAATGTAAGAAATATTAGCACCTAAACTGAGAAGACTATAACAACCTCAAGCAGAGAAAATAGGAGTAATCAGTAAATTCGAGAAGAAAACGGAAATAAGAGTGTGTTAATGCATATTAAGTTCATGATAAATACAGTCCAGCACAGAAAAGGAAACAATGTATGAATGAACAAAGTAAATTAAATGAAAATTAAGATTTTTCATTCCAATGTAAGTTAAATGAAAATTATGATTTTTGTTTTTTTAATGTTTATAATTATCAATTATCATTTTAAACAACATGGGGGGGAATAAGTAAAAATGTGTGGCACTGTCAGCATTTATCTTTTTTTTTCTTTCTTTTTTTAATTTGTACCATGCTCTGTTTATTCCGGTGTACAAGATGCACCAAAATTTTAGGGAGTTATTTTAAATAAAAGGTGCATGTCATTGCACAGAGCTAAAGAGGAATACCTCGAAACAAGACATCCATCAGAAACTGAACTTAAATCTGATCAAACATGTGTGGGATGTTGCATTGCATGTTTATAGCCAATTCCTTGGTCACTTGGTGAGCTAAAGTCTGCACTGGTGGAAGAATGGGATATGTTGCCACAGAATCTTATATCAAGCATGTTTCACAGCTGTCAGGCCTGTTTAGCCATTGGAGGGGATCAGATGCCACACTGATGTCATGTGATCATATTTTCAAGCATCTTTTATTAACTTCTGTAATTTGACCTTTTTGGTAATTCTTATACAACTCCTATAAATGCCTCTTATACCTGTCTGAAGTTACTTGCTGTCTCCTCATTTCATTGTTATTCTATGGTACACTACCATACCAAATTTTGTCCTGCTTCAATGCAAGCTGCATTCGTTTACGTGTTCTGTTCATTTTGTCAAGCAACATATTCTCCTTTTGTAAGTGTTTTTGGCCTTAACCCTACTTATTTTAGAAATTCTAAATATTATTACTATTTATTTGCACAACATTTATGTCAGACAGAGACCTACACATTGCTGTCTTTTCTCACAGTTTCAGTGATTGACTAGATATGACACTTTTTTAATTATTTTTTGGTATACCATAGATTAGTTTGTTCCTTACACTTACAACCTTCTTTTACAACTTTTCAATATGCATAAACACAGAGTATCAGACAACAGAGGATTTGAAAGAATATATGTATACAAAGTATTAAAATATATATGTATTATGAATTTATGGACTAGCTTTACTGAATAAATATTTAACCCTTTTACAAGTGAGTTTTTCAACATGCCCAAGCTCATCATTTTAAAATAAACACATTGTACATAACCTTTTAAACATTAATTTCTCTTATTTTGGCAATTGTCCAATAGAGCGAAATTATTCTAATGTTAGACAATATCAAAAATAATGAAATCAAGATTGAAATTATTCTGTTGGACATAAATCAAATCATGAAAAAAAAAAAATAAGCTGTTTGTTACTTTATTTATTTTATTTTTTTGATGTAGTAATCCTCTTCATCTACTTATGTATCACAAGAATCAGTTTCAACTTATAGAACAGAATTCCCAATCGTTTATTCAATTTCAGATTTCATGTACTCAAATCAGACAAAGTTTTAAAGCTATTTTCTTACCACTATCTACTTGGAAAGGAAACACACATAAGATTAGCAACACCTGTGAAGATTTCTAGACCTAGAAAATTCTTACATAAATGCCCCCCCCCTTACAACTGGTTCACTGTACAATCAAATCACGTTACGACGAACTCAACATAGTAAAGTACCGTTCACTATATGATGTGCAGTAAGCGCCGGTCATTGTGATCAAGTTTGTGAAATTAATTTTAATTCTATTAAACAGCGATTCTAATTAGAGAAAATAGGAGGAATATTATCCACAGGCTATAAAAGTAAAGATATATTAAACACAAATTTACCCTTGATTACCTTGCCAATTAAAATTAAATGATACGTGAAAATCGGAAGAATATACATGATAATCAGAATAATTAATAGTACTGTAATGTGTACACACTAACTAGTTGACATTTCTGCTCACCGACATTTGTGGGTGGGGAATTCCAGCTGTCGGTATTATCGCAAATTCAGTAAGATTGAGTTTACTGTCCGTTTATGATAGATTTCAATAACAGAAAAGCCCAATAAACAGGTGCCTGCTAATTGTTTTATGGTTGTGACCTCCAGAATTTCGACCGAACCACGAGGTATCATCGGAGACAATTGTAGGGTAATCTCCAGTGCTGCGGTCTCCTGCCCCGATTAAACGGCATGCTGTCCCAATTAAGTGAAGTAAACCCTGGCTATTTTCTCGATTGGTTTCTGTTTTTTAAGATTTGCCCCGATTAACTGGTGGCCCAAATAACCAGAATCCACTGTATTAATGATTGTCACCAGGATGGAGGATAAAAAAATAATTCTGTGGATGTTTAGAATTGCTTCTGAATTCTAAATATAATTACTATTTATTTGCACAATAATTACTATTTATTGGTTTGCATTTCAGATGCCCCATGAACTAAGGTCATCACATCCTGGAATGGCAATACATGTTGCTGCACAGATAGCCGTACTGAAATCTGGGGTTTCTATAGAAGAAGTTTTGGTTGCTTCGAGGAAGAATACACAGAGAATTTATGGTATATGATTTTGTATTTTATAATGAATATTGCCAATATGATATGTTAATCCAAAAAATTAATTGTATAGACAAGGGTACTAGAATATTTCATTACATTTGTATAAAATGTGAGAAATGTGTAGTGTAGATTTTTGTTCAGTTTTTTTTTTTTTTTTAAAAACAAAAGTATGATGGTTTATGGATAGAGAAACATTTTTGATCACATGTGATTTGTTAATGATTTTAAAATCTCAGTGTTGTATTTTATAGAGGAGAGATTACTGCTTTGTGCAAAATGAATATTGTATGGAATTCTTTTTCAGCATGAATTCATAAATAAATTTGCTATCAGCATTGCAAAAACATAACTCTTAATTTTAGAGGGAATTCTAATAGATCCTTATGTTATCTGATTAATATTTTTTTACTTGTATATTTTTCTGTGCACTATAATTACTGCATAAAAAAATCTTCATCTGTATATGTATCACTTCATATGTACTGGTACATCGTACAATGGCATAACTTTTAGCTATTCTGGTATGTTTGTAATAAACATTAATATAACAAATAAAAACATTCTAGTATCTGATCAATGTGTATCTCTTATCTAGCTATCACTAATGTCTGTTATTAATATCAGTTTATTTTGAAAATCAAGTGCAAATTTTCATCATCATCCAAATCTTATATCCAGTGGGTGTATTAGGCGTCTCCGTAGCCAGGTGGGAAGGAGCAGCAGTACATAGCACACACTTCTTGATTAGACTGGGGTTAGAGCCCGTCACCACCAAATATGGAGGATGCAGAAAGGTCAGGGAATGACCACCGCATATCCTGGAGCAATATGGCCTTAGTTGCTAATGCTCCAAATAACTAATTCCAGTGGGTGTACAGGCCGCTTGTGTATAAATCAGTCTTGGACCATTGTCCTTCCATTCACTGTTTTCTTCCATGCTATCCTATTTCCTATTAGATTTTTAGCCCTAGCCTTCTTTTAAATAGTTAATAGGATCAGTGGCATCAACTGATCCCTGATGCCACTGATCCTATTACCTCATTTTTTTCTTTGAATATATGTTTAGCTAATCTCACTTCTCATTCTTCCTACATGTTCATGCTATTTTAAGTTTGTTTCTTATTTTTGATTAGAAATTTGTTACCCCAAGATTTTTCTCATTTCCTCACCTAGTATTTAATACTGTAATGGCTAAATGATGTAAGGAAACATTATTTTTCTATTATTCATACCTTCTGTCACTGAAAAGTGGCTATACAATTTAACTTTGAATGTAACCAAAATCTCCACCATGGCAGACAATTCATTCCAATGAGTCATAACATTGCAATACATTACACTGGCACATAACACACCGCCCAAAAGTAAATTTCATGAGATCCAGTCTTCTGTTACTTCTCAAAATTTTGCATTTATGTAATTTGGTTCTTCATTCTTCTACCATTGAGAATATACCTCCCTCATTCATTTTTACTGATTCCTTTCAGGACCTTGTATCCCTCTAAGGTTTCCCCTAAGATGTCTAGTTGCCAAGCTTTGCAGTTTGCACCCTGTTCTGGACATGGCAGATTATGGTCAATTTCCCACAGCATGAATTGTTGAGGAGGCTTCCATCCTGCAGTGGGTTAATAATGGCTGCAGTTTGCCTTTTTTTTTTTTTACTGGTCTGGTTGCCCTTTCTAGATACTCTGTTTTTCTTCAAGTGTGGCCTGGAGACCTAACACAATATTCTAAATGCTGAAATAGTCTAAAAAAATAGCAACAGATTTATTTCTTCTAAATGTAAGGTTTGGCACCTAGGGAACAGAAATCTAGGAGTTGATAAGCATGGGAGGGTGTAAAGATGGTTTGGGATAAAAGAGAATTGAAAAGAGAAAGGACATGACATCTTTTCCTTACATGCAAAGGTCCTGTATATCATAAATGAGACACCTTGTGCCTTCCTGACCACTTGTTTTACTGAATTGTAACCCTTAATTCTCTTTTATCCCAAACCATCTTTACACACTCCCAAGCTTATCAACTCCTAGATTTCTGTTCCCTAGGTGCCAAACCTTACATTTAGAAGAAATAAATCTGTTGCTATTTTTTTAGACTATTTCTCAACTCACCCCTAATCGCTCATCAACGTTGTTTAAGGAAGATGAGAAATGGAAGTGGCACAATATTGATCCCTGAGGAATATCCATTTATGACTATTCTATCTCCAATCTTTTAGTCAGCCCTTGATCCAATGAGTGCATCTGTTTGGTAATCCCTATTTGCTAGTTTATATAATACTCTTTTATGGAAAACTACCAAGTCTTAGTGAAGACGTGATAGATTTTTAAATAATGTCAGTTTTCTTACATTTAAGTGTTTTATAGCTTTGTTATAATACTTAAGTAGATTGGTCAGGCAAGACTTCCCTTTAACAAATTCATGCTGTGATCCATTAAAGATATCAGGTCCATGACCCTTGCACACAACTGAAGTCACACTTACTGGTCTAGTTGACCATCATATCTTTTGCACCTTTATAGATTGGGGAGAGAGTGCTTCTCCAGCCTAGGTAAATAATTCGGGAGTCTAATGATGATCTTGTTAATATCCCCAAAAAGAATGACAGACTCACATGCAGTTTTTTTTTTTTTAAATAAGTAGGATGTTGGGATTTACAACTGTCTGATTCAGTCTTGTCACTAATCCTGCATGGTTTGTGAATGGCCTTTCAACTGAAAAGATCCAAAAAGTATCATATCATCTATTCATCTCATCTGCCACTTCTGCTGGGCTGTCTGTGGGTTTTCTAATTCAGTTAACTAAGGGGCTTAGCAGATCCATTTTAAGCTACCTTTGCCAGTAATCTCTCATACTCTGCTTTTGCTTGACTTACCCCATCAGTGGTTTTGTTACATAACACTTTTAATACTCATGATAGCCTATGACTACCCCATGCCTTTTTCTTTTGCCACTATGTTAGCTTAGGTTGCCAATGCACCATAAAACATAAAATCATCATCTTTTGCTCACACTTGGGCATTTTTCCTTTTTTCATGTGAAACTTCACTGGAACAAATGTTTATAGCTTCCAGGATAAATCCTTGAAGAATTGCCATAATGAACTCATCCAACAGCACAGTTGTCTATCCAGCTAATAGAGCCCAAGAAATACCTTAATCCACAATAGTTCTATCTTGAAATTGAAGCCCTCCACTTTGACCACAGAATTTTCTTTTGATGCTACTCATTTTATGACACTGGTTGCTACTTGCTTTTGATTCTGCACTGTCAAATATTGGATACAGTTTGGATCCTTGGTGAGAATCAATTTGAAGATATGATCTCCTTGTACTTTTTCTGATGTGTAATAAATAATCATGGAGATGGCTCAAAATCTTTCCCCATGTCATATTCCCAGTCTCTAATTTATTAGAGGAAGGGGAAAGATACCCATAATGGTCTTGCTATTGATTTGATCAGTTAATTCCATTTATTTATTTTAACTGATTTGATTAATTCCTTTTTCCTACTCAGCTCTGTAAGTTAAATTAGGTTTAAAAACTTATAAACATTTAATTTTGTCTTTTTACTAATTCTCCTCTGCTCCAAATGAATTTAAGTAATTTCTTATACTTCCCTTATTCTATTGCTCACTTCCATGTCTAATTTTCCACCTTTGTTCAAGACTATTTTTATATATGAGGTATGGCAATAAAGTTCCTCAACTTGTACTGTTGTGGTTATGTTTGAGTTTGAAAATAAATGGAAGATGGTGACACAGAGGTTGTCCAATACGCTGACAGGTTGCAAATAGCAACCAGTTTCTTTAGTAGCGTTAACATTCCATGTCACAAATTTGCAATGGAGCAATAAACAAATACCAGATTTTGCTTTAAACTAGGAAAATCTGTAACAGACATGTGAAATACTTTATGGTGATGAAACATTAAGCGATACCAGTGTGTTTGAATGGTATAAGCAGTTCAAAGAAGGATGTGAGGATGTCATGATGATCCAAAAGTTGGCATCTGTCAACCTCTCAAAGCAAGGACAGAATTCTAAAAGTTCAGGAAATTGTGGCAAGAGATTGTTGTTTGACCCTCAGAATGATGGCCGATGAATTGTATTTGAATAAGGAGACATTCATCAAATTCTGCATGAAGATTTAGGGAAAAAGGTCTGTGAAAATTTGTGCCTCGTGGATGAGCAGGAGCAATGAAGAGTGTCATCATTCAAAGACTTTCCACGCTTGTCAGGACAATCCTCATTTCCTTGACTGTATTGTCACTCGAGATGAGTGTTGGGTGTTTCAGTATAACCCAGAGACAGTATCAGAGCACACAGTGGACTTCAAAATCATCACCAAGGCCCACAGAGTTTCATTTACAGACATCCAGGATCAAGATAATGCTGATTATGTTTTTTAACAAACGGTGTGATTCACGTAGAATTTGTACCTAGAGGGGAGAAAGTCAGTGTTGCATCCCATGTACAGGTGCTTCAAAGCACATTTCCCAGGCTAAGCCACAATTTCGAGAGAAGGGCAGCTGGTTCTTTTTGCATGACAATGCTGCTGCCCATTCTATATTTGTTGAGAACACATTTCTGACAAAACATGGCATTGTGCAGATCAATCACAATCTTATAACTTAGCACCAGTGGACATCTTCCCCAAGGTCGAAACTGTTCTCAAAGGAAAGAGATTTCAGGATGTTGGGGACATAAGAAAAATGTAACTGCCAAACTGAACATCTCTTTGGACGTCTTTGCTGACTTTTCAGAAAACTTTTGGAATGGTATAGTACAAAGGGTACTAGGAAAGTTTTGCAATACAGCTTTGTTTATTTAATTTTTTCAAAGTAATTTCCTCTACATTCAATACACCTCTCCATCCTCCGAAACCAATCTTTAAACCAGTTCTGCTAAGTTTCACTAGGGAGTAAAGCACACTCGTTGTCCCAAGCCCGTAGAAGGTCCTCATCACTGGAAAACCGCCTCCCTTTTAGCTTCATTTTCACATGCGGGAACAGTGCAAAGTCACAGGGAGCAAGGTCTGGTCTGTAGGGAGGGTGCTCGAGAAGTTTCAGTCCTGTCGTGGTCAAATATTCGGTGCAGGCTTTGGCGCGGTTAGCTGGAGCATTATTGTGATGGAGGTACCAGGTGTCCATTCTTGACTTTGGCCGCAGGTTCTTCATAGATCCAATGACTTTAGGCAGGCATTGTTCAGTATACCACTTAGCTGTGACTGTCTTCTGCGTGTCGAAAACGACACGTTCCACAATTCCACTCGATTTGAAAAATACAGCTATCATTTTCTTCTTTACAGATCGGGATTTTCTGACAATTACGGGTGTGTCGTCATCATCAAAGACCCAAACTTTGTTTTGAGCCTTGGTCGGCAGATCGTAATAGTACAGCCAAGTCTCGTCACCTGTCACGATGTTGTTCACATACCGAGATTGTCCCTTATCAAACTTTTTTAACATCTCCCGGCACCAAGTCACACGTCATGTCATCTGCTCTTCAGTCAGTTGATGCGGCATCCAGAGAGAACAAAGTTTCTTCACGTGCAAATGATCTTGCAGAATCGAACGAATTGCTGGTGCATTTAGGCCCAAAGTATCCTCTATCTGTTGGTAGGTCACTCGCCTGTTTTCGTCAAGCATTTTCCTCACAGCAGTAACGTTTTCCTCTGTAACTGACGTTCGTGGCCTTCCCAGCCTCTCAGAATCCTCCAGAGCGAAATTTCCCCTTTGGAATTCTCTATACCACCTGAATATCGTTGTACGATGTGGACAATCATCATCTAGTGCAAGAGTCATTTCTTCTAAGCACTGGTCTATGGTTAAACCACGCACGAAATTATACCGCAAAACTGTCCTTATCTCATTTCGTGACCACGATGCCATCGCAAGCACTTTACACTCTCACTACTAATGAATAACTGAGCCCATCGACTTGGCGCGGCAGCTACTATGCACGTATGAACATGTCTCAACATGCAGCAACAAGCAGCTTCCTGTGATTCATTGTTGCGTCATATTGCAAAACTTTCCTAGTACCCTTTGTAAGTGCATTCAATCAGGTGGTGATTGCTTTGAATAAAAATAAAACTATTTTTGAGCTCTTTCACTTTGTTCTTTATTTTAGCACCAGTCCAGGAGCTTTATTGCCACACCTACTACATAAAATTGTTCCAATTTTTTTTTAGTGTACAATATAAATTTTCCTTGTTTCTCCCAGCTTTCATAACTTGTTTTTGTGCAACTAATTTTTATGGTTCTAGAGAATTTGGCAAATTCTCTCAATCTTTAATTTATTCACATTCTTGAAGATCATGCAGGCTACTGTTTAACAGCATAGTATCACTCACATAATAATCATTCAATTTTTACATCTCCTGCACCTCTCCTCTAGCTTTGTCAGAAACGTTTATAAATGGTCCATGAAAATTATAAAAAGGAGTGGCAAAAACTTTAACCCCTGCTTCACTGTACATTTTTATACAAACTTTTTATTCCCTTTAAAAGATTATCTTTGATGTTATATTTTTCTACAATTTGAATAACAGATTTCGTTGTACAGAGACAGTCCTTGTATAACACATTTACACTACATGAATTCGATCATTCACAATGTCGTATATAACACGAACTGAATTCGCTTATGCATGATTCGCCTTTGTGTTGACAAGAAATGGCAATCGAACGCGGGAATCACCCCCAACTGAACGCAACACAACAGGAATGAAGAGAAGATTCTGAAAATGTATTTGTTTTTTATGGTTGAAGAGGAAACACATTTCACCATAACGTAAAAACCCACAATTCCAACTATTGGTATTATCGCAAATGCAATTAGATCGGGTTTACTACCTGTTTATAACAGATTTCACTAGTAGAAATGCAACTGGAAATTGCTTTTATTGTTTTATAGTAGTGACCTCCAGAAATGTGCTTTAGTAAAATGTGTGCTAGTGAGGTGATGCAGTGTTTCTGCCTTTAGGGTGTTGTTTATTCAGTTGCTACATGTGCACAGCTTTGTTTATGTGTATCAAGCATGCTTCCTCATTTTGTAATTGTGCTTCATTCCCTAAAAATGTGTAAAATACTTGAAAAGGAAGTATCCTGGTGAAGATACTACACATTTAGAGAGAAAAAGAAAAGCAATATTGGTAGACAGAGGAAGACTTGGTAAAAAATTCTTACTGGGGAAAACTTGTAGCCACCTCATACTAGCATTTATGGCCAAAATCACACTGGCCAAATGGGGTTTCCCTAGTAAAGCCAGTCCAGTCTGCCTATGTTGATAGAGGAAAAATACGAAATTGTGAAACGCTTTGAGCAAAATGAAAGAACGTGATATTGCACGTGCTACAGGCCTAAATGAGGCAATGCTGAGAACAATTAGAAAGAATGCAGAGAAAATAACTTTCATAACAGGAACAACTCAGTGTAACAAAATTCTTTAGATCAAGACAAAGAATTGGATGAGATGGAATGTCTGTCATCTGTTTGGATAGAAGATCAAACGAAGAACAAGTTTATCTATGATAGAAGCTAAAGCATTAGCAATATTTTATTGGGTAATAAAATGCAAAATATTTTATTATGATTATTTACAGGGGGCCTCTGCTTAAATGCTGATAATTCGTTCCGGAAAAAAGTGAATCAGTACTAAGGGAGTGCCATATTCCCATAATGTAACATGTATTTGTCTATACCAACGCAACTCACAAATTTGAGCCCGTGACCACCAAATACGGAGGGATGCGGAAAGGTCAGGAATGACCACTGCATATCCCTGGAGCAATATGGCCTTAGTTGCCAATGCTCCTAAAAACCAAAAAAAAAAGCAACTCACAAATAATAATCGGCAGTGAAAAGATAGCAAATCTGTACATATAAAATATTCTCCATTACATATGTATATACAGCAGACTCTCGATTAACCGGAACACTTCAAATTTAAAAAGGGGAAAAAAAAAAAAAAATCAACCAGAAATCATAAAATTCAAATAACTAGAATAGGTATAAACAGATATTTTGCAAGTCGTAAATAAGCGACAAGTAGCATTATAGTTGTCATTGGGAGATTAGTGTACCTATTATCTTGCAATCCCTGCTGTCTTCACACCTGCAGCTAAAAAAAAAAAAAAAAATGATTAGTGCATCTGTTACATCTCTAAAGAACCATTATGTTGGTGAACCAAACCATACGCGACATTGTAAAAAAATATAAGGCGCATCGTATTGGACATGCGAGTAGTGCGTGGTAAGTTTTTCATTTTTTACATAGGTTGCTGAACATTTTTCGATACAGTAAGTCCCCGACTTACGCAACTATGGATTTACGTAAATTTTTTTTTTAAGGATTGTAAAATTTAAAACAAAAATAATAAATAAATAAAATAAGCAAAAATAAATAAAAAAAAAAACAATGAGATATGGAGTAATAAGCAAAAAAATAGGAAAGAGGAGAAAATTCTTACAATTTATTTATGGTTTTTTTTTTTTTAATATAAATGAAGATTTCAGTGAAGGGCAAACATTTCACCATAATAACATAAAAACCCACGCAATTCCAGCTATTGGTATTATTGCAAATGCAATAAGATCGAGTTTACTACCCGTTTATAATTAGATGCATGAACAGAAATGCCCAGTAACCCGGAAGGTGCAAATTGTTTAAATGCAGTGACTTCCAGAAATGTGCTTTAGTAACATGTGAGTTCGCATGAGGTGATAATAGTGTGTTTCCCTCCTTAACCCTGTGAAGTTATTTTCAGAATATTTCATTTTGGCCGTGCCGACTAAGAGAACGGTACTAGTGAATCTACCAAGAAAAGGAAAGCCATTGATTTGGATCAGAAAATTAAACTAATAAGTATGTATGAAAATGGCCAGATATTAACAAGTATTGCGCAGAATTCAGATTTGTCAATAATAATATAGTAGCAATATGTTATTACTCATTCCCGAGCTCCACAAAGTAAGAAGTCCTGGAACGTATCTCTTACGTATACCAGGGACTTGTATTTTTGGATTAATCGGTAAATCGATTATCTGGAATTTGTTTTTTACCATCTATCCTGGAAAATCGAGAGTCTATTGTAATTATGTGGTAAATAACTACATTATGTATCAAAATTAAACTTAAAATGCCAATTAAAATCATGAATCCGATGGTCCTGGGCTGTCAAGTTTTCATATCTTTGGTCGATTTTGAGTTGTACTTTGGCCCTCTTGCTAGTAAACTAAGAGGTTTTTAGAAATTCCCCTGCAGCGTTACCATTCAACAATGAAGTCAACCGATCCTTCGCTGCTTTGAAGCCTGGCATGTTTTTTTCTTCTTTCGATATGAAACTTCTTTTAGGCACTCATTTCCAAAAACAGTCCCGTTTCATCTATGTTAAAAACTTGAGAAATGTAGCAACTCTCAAGTTCTCTTTTGCAAGTTTCGGCTCCTTGATCTGCACTTACAACTTCTCCCTGAATTTTAAATCTATTGAACTAGCCAGCCCTTAATAGCTTTAAATAGTTCTGCATTTTTTTTTTTTTTTTTTTAAGGTGAGCTTTCTTCAGATCATCATATAGGCTAATTGCTTTTTATTTAATAATATTTAACTTAACAGAATTGTGCTTTGGATGTTATCTTCAATAAAATTATTTAGAAGTCTCTCCATTTCAATTATAATAGCCGGCCTAGCCATAACCAATTTAGTTGTTTGCAGTGGAACGGCTGTCTTTCCTGCTGCTAAAATTAATTCTTTATTTTTTATAATTGTTCTTATAGTTGAATCTGCCATTCCTAAATGATTGCACACATCTTGTCATTGAATGGAATCGATTCGCTTTAAAACGTATAATTTAATTTTCAAATTGTCTTTTTCTTACCTTAGTAGGCTTAATTATTACACAATGTTTGAGTAAACTGTCTGTTACCTAACACTGTACTAAGTGATGACTAGACTTCAGATAAATGCATATAATGCAAATATTACAAGCAATATGCTTGATCATTTTTTTAAATGTTGATCTCGGAACTATGTAACAAGCCACCATACTGCAATTAAATTAGCATGGAAGAAAATTTTGCAAGTCAGCATGGGGAAACTTTTTAATGCTGTTTTGCTATTCATTTTCAAGCTATCGACTACATCGGATGAAATGTTTTCATTAAACATGCCAAAAATTTAATCTGTACACTGGTAAAAGAGCGTTATAGTGAGTTGTGACAGCATTAGTGAGATATGGGTTATAATATAAGAACAGCGTAGAGCGAACCGCATTATAACGAGGGCCTGCTGTATTGTGTTTGGTAATGTTTTGATTACAAGCGTGTTCAATCTTGGGTCGTCGTCACCTAACTCTATTTTTCCCCATAAGGCCTGTTATTTATGTTGCATGAGGGTTTCTAGGAACACTACTATCGTGTTATACGAGGACTGCCTGTATTTTGTCTCCCTGATTTTCTATATAATTTGCCTTAGTCTGAATACTGAATATTTGATCCTACCGTGTCCTGTCTGGCCTAAATCCCAACTGTTCTCCGATGTTATAATTAACAACACTTCTAATACTCTTCTCTAAACTTTGCATAGACTAACTAGTACCCAAAGGAGTATATCTAATTTTCATTCACTTTTTATATATTGATACAAATAAATCTTGATCCAATCTTCTAGAACTTTGGAACTGACTTCTGGATAATGTAGTGTTATTTTGTAATAACCTTGTTAAGGGAAGTATTGCTGGAAGATTGACATGATCTTTCTGTTTACCTTGGAATGGAGAAGACCCAATATCACACCAATTTCCTAAGAACACAGGTGAAAGTAGCATTGAGGAAAAAAAGCATCACAAAAAAGGTCAAGAAATAGAATTCAAAAATGCTCAATGTCATACTACCAGAACATCACAATACTCAACACCATGTGGGAATCTTGAATTTTTGTCCCCAACAAACCTCACAGTTCAATCAAATCTCCAGATTTTCTTTTCAGACAAATTTTTTTGGAGGAACAGAGTTTTAACTGTAAAGTAGTAGTGTGGGTATGTCTCCAGAGCTTTTCATACAGAATTGTATGAAAAGCTCTGGAGGAGAAGCTGTGAGGGATGCTAGTACTCCCATGATGATGATGATGGGATAAACTTTTAGTCAGTTTTCTTTTGGACAAGTATCTAAGTGATGATGCTGTTGTAAAGAAATATAGTAGAAAGGTCATTACACCAAAAGTGATAATATTTGGATGGTCTGGTGGAGTTGTAAAGAATAATCAAGTGCACAACTGTGCAACCAATTCTTAAAGATCAGAATTAATGCTGAAATTAAAAGTGCAGTTTCATTGCAATCAATAGTAATAAGAAAACATACAGGCACTGTGACAGATAGACTTCATATTTTAGGTTCATGACTCCCTCTTTTATAGGGCCTATATGCATTTCAAAGCAGTAGTGCTAATGAACAGGACTGAAGATATTCCCAAGAAACTGGCAAAAATCATTGAAGAATGTTTTAGTATTTTAGACAAGGCTTCAATTGTCAATGAGACTGCACTTGGAAGATTCTTCATTAGCCAGGGGGGAAAAAATCAGGGTGTGGTTTTACACCAAGAAAGGACAGAATAAACTCATTTCCTTGGTTCAAATGTTGCAAATGATTTTCAAGCCGAGATCTTTGTTTATCATGCTGTTAAACACCAGAGAACTCAAGGTTATATTAAAAGATAACTTTCTGTTATTTGAAGTTCCAGTCCAAGCAAACTGGCCTTCTTTTGAGAAGTGGTTGGTTTATTTTTATTAGCTGTTTGGCATTGTCAGAACATCCCATCTTACATTTTCCTTCCTGCTTTACCCTAACCAGAAAGAAAAAATAGTGCAGGTTTTACACCAAGAAAGGACAGACTAACCCTTTTGTTTGGGGTTCAAATGTTGCAGATGATGTCAAGCTGAGATCCTTATTTATCATGCTGCAGATATATATATTTTGTAATAAATAGAAATAGAACAGAAGAGCATTTCCACCAGGTGCAAAAATGCAACTCTTAAGGACAGGTCTGTCCTTAAGAGTAATAAAGGGTGTATGGTAATCCATGTGGGTAAATTTGTCTATATAGATTTCCAAAAGTACTGAAAGTAAAAAAAATTTCAGCTTTTGATTAGATCAACCAATGCTGAAATAACAGGACTAACAGAGACAGTGCTATCTAGAGAGGGAGTGAGTATAACATATTTAGGAGGCATAGGGAGGGGTTAGCACCACATCATAAAATGGGTAGCATCCAAAGAGATTTTTTTACTCAAAGGGTAAGGCTTCAGTTTCAAAAGAGGAGATTTTAGTGGATTGAGATATATCTTGGGCTCTGTTATGGGCTTTATTACTAGAGACAACTATAAGCTGTTGGACATGAGTTTATTATGGGAAGTATTCAAGGGATTTATCCCAGTACCCACCAGTGCATTTGTTCCAGTGGAGAGGTTTCACAAAATAAACATTTCCAAGCATCAGGGAGGTTGAGTTTAATTGAACAAAAGAAAAAAAAAGCAAGAGACACTATTATCCTAATTTATGAGTATTATACACATATGTGTAGCAAAACCACTGATAAGTAAGAGCTAAAAACTGACAGTTCTTTTCACATGTAATTACAAAAAGGAGTGAAGCATACTTGATTACTCTACTTTATTAGACTGAAAAAAAAGCCACAGAAATCTTAGCAGAAGCGGCAAAAAAACTTTGAAATGACTTCGAACCACCCCTTGCAGTTATTATAGCGAACACAATCACCATCTTCCTGGAAAATGCTCAGATTCAAATCCCATTCCTGATACAAAGAATTTTTTTGGCTTTTTCACAATATGGTTGAGTTGGTAAGTCTCAAGACAAGGGTTGCATGGTTTCTCAAGTTTTTTTGTTCAGCAGACTGATCAAAGAGTACATGCAATATACTGCCGCCTCAGCTGCTATGCTGTAACATGCATATTCAAACCACAAGGGAACAGTGGTAAAGAGTTATACTATTGTTAAATTAAGTGATATAGCGATTATATGAAAAAGAATGGATGGTACGCATCCTGTTATGCTGAAAAAGGCAACATATGAGTGCATCATTCCCTTTGGGGTGTTAATGAGATCATTAGACTTTAGGATGCCCTGTAGAAATCCAAAAAGATTTCCATGATCTTAACACATGATAAGCAAGATCGTGGAATCTTTGACAGAACCATTTTGATAAGAATGGTACCCTTAATGGACTAGAGCATGGGTTTGTGAAGAAGGAAGTCCTGCCTGCCCAATCTATTAATTATGAAATCATAACACAGCTGGATACAACAAATAACTGTCATTATTTACCTTGACTTTGGTAAAGCTTAATATGGTTTCCCACAAAGGGCTATTATATACAATGGAGCATTATTGGAAGTTCCTTTGTGGATTCACAGATGTCTAAAAGATACGACACAGGGATACATTGCTTAGGGTGGACCACTGTAGCAAGCAGAGCACTTCAGGGATTATTACTGGGGCTACTTCTGTTTCTCATCTACCTTTAATGACATTAATGGAGGGTGTAATGAAAATTGTCAGTTTGCCTGTGGCTTAAATGTAGGAACGGTAGTTAACAACCAGAACCAGGCCATTTTGTTTCAGAATGATTTAGATTGGTTGCAAAAATATCTGAAAAATGCAACTAAACTTTAATGCTTCTAAATGTAAGATTTTGCGTTTAGGGACACATTAATTCAAGGGTTAGAATTCAGTCAGATTAAATTTTCCATGATGTGTAAACAGGCAGCTAGGAAAGGCATATGGTGGTAGTAGTGGCAAATGATGCAAGAAAGCAGGCTTATACAGCAGCAGCGAGAAAAAAAAAAAAAAAAAAAACACTACACACTTCACCCATCCAAGATTTTGTCTAGTTCATCCTTAATTTATTCATAGTATCCACTTTCACAACAACAGATGGAAGCCTGTTTCAACAATCAACTGCCCACTGGCTGAAGGCAAACTTCTGCACATCTACCCTGCAACCATTCCTTCCTCAACTTAAATTTATGTCCCCTGATGTAGTCTCAGCAAGAGGAAGAATGCCATATGCATTCAGCTTACTCAATCCATTCAAGGCTTTAAACACCACAATCAGATCAACCTACAGGTGCCTAGCCTCTAGCTGCTGCAATTTGTAGAGTGGAAACTTTTATAGGTAAGAGCACCCTTTTATTCCCTTTACCAATCTGGTTGCACTTCTCTGCACCCATTCCAGCAGATTTACATCCTAAACTGAGATCTCCAGGCCTGTATGTAATACTCAAGATGTGGCCTAACCATGGCCTTGTTCAAAGGGACAATCACCTCCTTATCCTTGCTAGCAAAGTTTCTATATATCATTGACAAAACCCCATGAGCTATCCTGGCAGCATGTCTGCACTGCTCAGAAAATTTCATATCTGACTGCACAGTTACTCCCATCTCTTTCATTTTCTGCTACCCTGAGTGTAGATCATGCAGTTAATAAGTTATTCTGGGATTACTGTTACCCATATTGTGCAGTACCTTGAATTTGTCAATGTTAAACATCAACTGCCATTTTTCAGCCCACTGATCCAATTTTCCTAGACCTTGTTGCAGTAGCTCACCCTGATTGCTGTCATTAACCACCCTGCCAACCTTTGTATCATTCTGCAAACTTGGACATTAAGCCTGATATACCTTCATCAGTATCATTAATAAATACTGAAAACAATGAGCCCAGTACTGAACCCAGGGGAACTCCACTAATAACATTAGTCCACAAAGAGCAGTGCCCATTGACAACCACTCCCTTGTCTTCTACTTAACCATCCCTTTATCCATAGCAGTAACTTGCCCTTAATGTCATATTGCTCCAGTCTGTACAGCAGTCTTATGTACAAAAGTCTTCAAAAGCCTTCCTGAAATCCAAGCATATGATATCAAAGTTATTTTTTTGACTCCAGTTCCTTGTTCTCTGCATCATAGTAACCTATCAGATTGATTAGACAAGACTGCCCTTTAAAAATCAATGTTGTGACTGCAGTATAATTGCATTCTTGTTCAGATGGCCTGCATTTCTTCTTTAGCCAGTGATTCCATTATTTTCACTGAAAAATACATTAAGCTAACAGGTCTTCAGTTACTCATGTCACCTTTTGATCACCCTTTTATGTTCAGCTTCAACAATTCCTCTTCCACTTTCCTTTCAGTTATCACAGTCACATACATTACTAACTTTTTTTTTTTAACTTCAAGTGAGATATGGAAGAAACTTTGAATTACATGTTTTTGGTTTTACCTGTTCATGTCCCTTAGAAAGTATGGCATAGAAAGAGAGAGTAAAATTGAGTTATTGACATGCAAGTTAATATGTCAACAGTTATGCAAACATTACAGTTTTTTTTTTTATAACATTTCTGTCTCTTTAGCCACATAGAGAACACTTTTAAATATTAAAAGAAATAATGTGTTGCTGTTAAACTCTTTACATTTTTAGTGTATCACAGTTATTTAATATACTTTTAAAATCTATCAAGTCCTGATGTGAAATTGCAGTCAGTCTTAATAATATGGAGGAAGGTCACACACAGTCATGATTATGTTGTCTCTTTTGCATGAGAACTTTCCTATCATTATTTAACAGAGCGCTTTTGTTGAATCCATAGTGGTGGGTTAGGACGACTATAGAATTCCTCCATTCTCAATCAATGAATATTTTTCATGAGGATATATAAAAAACAAAGTTTTTCTCTTGAATCCATGCCATTGGGAAAATTTTAGTCTCTTCATGACATTATCCCCACTCCTAAAGGATTCATCATGTGAATGTAAATGCAATAGAATCTATAGTGTCCTGTCTGCTACGTAGGATCTTCGCAAGTAGGGAAAAGATGTTATTGTCACTATAAGATGGTGAGACTACATTTAGAATATTGTGTTCTGCTCTGGCGGCCACACTTGAGAAAAGAGACAGAGCTTCTAGGAATCGTTTAAAAAAAAAAAAAGCATACAGATTTGTTTAGGGCACTAATCAATGTCCATATGAAGAATGACTTAGAAGGTGCAGACTACAAGCTTGGCAAATAGACGTTTTAGAAGAGGGGGGATCTGAACAAAATCATTAAAATGAATGAGGGAATTATATTTTCACTGGAAAATATATTTGGAAGGTAGCAGATGGCTGGAATGAATTACCTGGCAAGGTGAATAGTTTTGATAGCGACTTTTTGCTGATGGGTAAGGCAAGATAGAAAATTTTTCTTTTGGTAGATGCAAAGAAGTCTGCTTTCTTGCATCATTTTGTCATTATGATATATTATCTAACCTTATATAGGTGTTCTAGCATATAAACAGTTAAATCATTTTTGAACTAACAGGGCCTGTTTTCTCAAGTCAGTATAGGTAGTTCCCCCACCGGTTACTTGTGAACAAACTCATTCACCCTTGCATATTATGTCCATAAATTGCATGTGGTCTCTGCTTAGTTTGCCTGTTTTTCCGAAGGGGGGCGAGTTTCCATGAGAAAACACCTTGCTATCCTCACATGAGAACAACTAACTCAGCCACTCAGTTAAAAAAAAAAACAAAATAAAGTTCCTTGTGTCACTAATGGGATTAACCTTTTTCCACCCAGTATGGGATGATTATAACCACCGGGCTACGTGCAAGGACTGTGTAGGTGGTGAGTAACTCCAAGTTGATAATGGAATTCATGGTTTCAGGCATTATCACTAAATTTAAGTCCAAACCAAGTGAGTCCTATATTAGCTGACCTCCTTCAAACTTCATGATCGAGATGATATATTGGCAGGAAGCACTTTCCATGCAAGCTCTTCACTCAAACACCCTACTAGAACAATTCATTGTGTAAAAAGATTTCTCACTCAGTGTGCTAGTCTATGAACATCAGGAATGACAGCATTCCACATGCTGTTTTGCATTGATGACCATAACATTGGGTTTTTGCAGTGCCTCTACCACTGAACCCAAGGAACATCCGTCTGTCCCTGACGTTCCAGGACGTCTTACATAAGTAGATTTTTACGTAACTTGGGAATGATTAATAAAATTTTTGCTACTATATCCCTGATATACCAAAATTACAAAAAAAAACATATCCCCAGAAAAATTATATACCATAATAATTAAAATCTTTATCTGGGGAGAGCAGCGAAGTAGCAGGAGTGGCACATAAGAAAATAAAACGTAAAGGTGACTACAGTAGTCTCAGACAGTTTTTAAATTCTGTACAGTGTGATCAACTGATGGTGTTACCAACAGCAGATTCTAAGTGGGAAGCATTCAAGAAATTAATCGTTGAAGCTACTAAAAGTTTCATACCTATTAAGAAATATTGTTCAAGGTTAGGCTTAGGCCTAAATGGTTGTTAAATGAACTGAGACTCATGGTGGAGAAGAAAAATGCATGGGATGTATATAAATTATCAGGCGACACAGAAGCCTATGGCAGATATAAGCTAGTCTGTAATCAAGTCACAAAGGATGTTAGACGGGTGAAAGCAGATTACAAGAAATCTTTGGCAAAGGATGCTAAGAAAAACAGCAAGGATTTCATTACTTATATAAACTCTAAAAGGAAGGGGATGAATCTGATTGATCCAATTGATATCGATGGTTCGACTGTTGAAAATGATCCTGCTCAGATAGCAAACAAACTGAATGAGTATTTTGCACTACATTCACACATGTGGAGTTATTAAGGTTTGAAAATACCAGGTTATCAAATTGTAGCTTAGCGATTTTGTAATAACTCCAAAGTGGAGGAGAAATTGTTGAAATTAAACATAAGAAAGTCACCTGCGGTGGATGTGATCCATCCAGTTATATTAAAGGAGGTGGCAAAGGAAGTAAGCAAACCCTTAGTCATAATTATGAGAGCATCCTTGGACTCAGGGAAGGTCTCCACGGGCTGGAGATGTGCAAATGTATCCCCAATTCACAAAGGGGGATCAAAGGGCGATACGAATAATTACAAACCAGTTAGTTTAACTTCTGTTCCAGGTAAAAGAATGGAGTCACTGGTTAAAGATGCATTGCAGGATTATCTAGACAAGACTGCAGCAATAATTCAGACATAGCATGGGTTGTTAAGGGAAAGTCTTGTCTGACAAATTTTATAGGATATTATGATGTGGTTACAAAGGAACTGGATGCAAAAAATACTTTTGATATCACATACTTGGATTTCAGGAAAGCTTTTGACACTGTTGCACATGGAAGACTACTGTACAAATTGGAGCAGAATGGTATTAAGGGTAAGTTGCTACAATGGATAAAAGGATGGTTGAGTGGGAGAAGACTGTGGTAATCAATGGGTGCTGCTCTTCATGCACTAATGTTATTAGTGGAGTCCCACAGGGTTTGGTGTGGGTCCACTGTTGTTTTGTATATTTATCAATGATATTGATGAAGGTATATCAGGTCGAAGTTTGCAGATGATGCAAAGGTTGGCAGGGTTGTTAAAGACAGTAATGGCAGTGTGCCAGTGCAATAGGATCTAGAAAATTTGGGCAGATGGGCTGAGAACTGGCAACTGAAGTTTAACATTGACAAATGCAAAGTACTGCATATTGGTAGAAGTAACCCCAGAGAAACGTACCAACTGTGTGGTACTACACTTAAGGTGGTAGAAAATGAAAGACCTGGAAGCAATTGTTCAGTCAGATATGAAGTTTTCTGAGTAATGCAGACAGGGCAGGTCATGGGGTTTTGTCAGAAATATACAGGAATTTTGCTAGCAGGGAAAAGGTGATTGTCCCTCTGTATAATGCAATGGTCAAGCCATTGCCTCAAGCTGAAGACTTGAGTACTGTGTACAGGTCTGGAGGCCTCATTTTAGGAGAAGGATATAGATTTGAGCGTGTACAGAGAATTGCAACAAGACTGGTGAGGGGAATGAAGGGATCCTCTTATCAAGAGAGGCTTAAGTTGTGCAAATTACAGTGGCTGGAGACTAAGCACCTGCGAGGTGATCTGATTGAGGTGTATAAGGCCTTGAATGGGTTGAGCATGCTGAATTGAATTCTGATAAGATTCTTCCACTTGTTCAGATTACGAACCTAAGGGGGCATAAATTGAAATTGAGGAAAGACAGATGTAGAATAGATGTGCAGAAATTTGCCTTTAGCCGGCGGGTGGTTAATTGCTAGAACAAACTTCCATCTGTCGTGGAAGTTGATAGGTTAAATAAATTTAAGGATGAACTGGACAAACATTTAGAGGGAATTGTTTTGTAAATTTTTTTTTTTTGGCTGATGCTGCATAAGCTCATACACTTGCTTTCTTGCATCACATGCCACTACTACATAAAAGGAAGAAAAATGCATGGTATTGTACTGTAAAAACCGATATGTATTTCGTACATGGTGTAAGCTTTATAAGGGAATCAAAACCAAAGTGTACTTAATTAAAAAAAATTAGTCTAAAACACACACAATGAATCAAAGTCTAAACACTTCATGTAACTTAAAATGAACCTGAAGCATTAATAAGAAATATTAATCACAGAGTGCTGTGGGCTGAGTAGAGGTCAGGGAGATAGTACGTGATATGAACTCTTCGATCTTCATCTGTTTCGTATGCTTCCCCCCCTTCATAAATTTTGCAACAAGCAATCTTGAACTTTTCTTCTATTTCCAAGAAATGTTCGGTGTTCTCATCTATTCCATCAAACCTTCCTGAATTTCATGATATGCTTCTGCTATTTCTTTTAATTTGAACTGCTTTTTGGGTTGCCTTGATTCCTCAATAGATTCAGCTCTCCCTTGTTAAATCTACATCTTCGTCCTCCAGGACCAACTGCAACTCCTGGGCTAAGTTTACAATTTCTTTGGTAACAGAAGACATCAGCTTATCTTCCTTGTTAAGTTCGGAAGGTTTTAGAACCCCCCGCCCCCCACAAACTCCGCTCATACAAGTTGTCACATCATTCCAGGCTCTTGAAATGTTGCATATTCTATCAAGAATGTTGTCTTCCAAAATTGCCATATCCATCTTCCCTTGCTCTGTTGCATTTACAGCCTCAGACAATGTTCTCCATACATAATAAGCTATGAATGCCCCAATAGCTCCCTGATCCATTGGTTGAATCAAAGCTGTTGTATTTGGAGGGAAGTATATCACCTTGACGTTGTGCACATCACCTAGACATTGTCCATGACAGGAGCGTTGTCATGGACAATATCTTAAAAGGCACTGACAATATAAGCAATATTTTTCAACTTCAGGGACAAACACATTTAGAAACCATTCTTCGAACATGGACAATGTCACTCAGGCCTTTGAGTTAGCGTTGAAGTGTACAGGAAGCGATTTCTTGTTGGTGCCCTTAAAAGCCTGCGGGTTTTCTGAGTGATAAACCACTAAAGGTTTAAGTTTATAACCTGCCATGTTACCCCCAGTTAAGAGCATTACTGTCTTTGGAAACTTTAAATCTAGATATCAACTGTTCTTCAATAGAAATATGTCCTTGGAAAAAAATACTAGGCATTTTTTTTTCCAAGAAAGGCATCTCATCAACATTAAATATTTGTTGCTGAAAATAACTACCTCTTATCTCATCCAATTTGTCCTTGAATTTTTCAGCAGTCCCACCATCTGCACTTGTTGCTTCACCACTTATGGCAACATTATGATATCCACGTCTCTTGCAGAGCCTATCAAACAAACCATGACTTGCAATAAAGGTGGTTTCAGTATCATCACTCTTCTTCTTCTTAAGATCCTCAAAAATGGCATGAGCCTTTGCTTTGATGAGGCGGAGGCTTAAGGGTATTTTTGATTCTGGTCTTCCGTCCAAACAATAAGTAACTTTTCCATCTCGCTGATTAGTGCTGTTCTAGCCTTGATTATTATAATTGACTTCATTGGTGATAATCCCTTCACATATTCTGTCCACTGTTGACACTGACAAATCTAAATTCCACACGATATTTGTTAAATGTTAGACCATTTTCATACATGCTTATTATTTTAATTTTCTGATCCAAATCGATTGCTTTCCTTTTCTTGGTAGATTTATTAGTACCGCTGTCATTCTCTCATGGATCAATACAATCATGAAAAATAAAAAATTATACTTATTGGCACCATGCTAACAGTCAAAATGAAATTTTCTGTAAAGAACTTCACAGGGATATTATAAGTGATGCTGTCACACCTTACAACATCCGAATGAACCCTGCACTACACAATGAGAGTTTGAGGTGAAATGGTTGAAAATGGTAGGACAATGTAAATATCTACTTCACCACAATAACCTGACATGTGTAACAGATATTACATACAAAATGCAAACAAAAGCTCCCACTTTGCTCTCAAACAAAACTGAACTGGCTCTACAATTCAGAAAGAAAGGATGTAGAGACGAAGAGCTAGAGTGTAATTCTCCGAAGAAATAGCCGATGGGACACAGTCCATGTGGCTTGAACTTTGTGGGGATTTCTCTGAAGTGCTTCGACATAGTTCACCTGTCTCTTTCACATGTTGAATATTTCTTCAGAATTTTTAAAGCAGAAAATTAAATGTTTACTCTAGTCATTTATCTAGATTCTAGTTACGCTGCAGGTATCCAACATAGTTTGTATGGGAATGAAAATAAAAACTTATACCTATTGTTCCTTCATTCAACTCTTAAAAATTATACAGTATCTTTGCAATTTTACCAAATTTTTTTACATAAGTCTGAGACACCTCTATAGCCAGGAGCAGCAGTGTATAGCACAGCTTCTTGATTAGACTGGGGTTCGAACCCATGACCACCAAATACGGAGGATGCGGAAAGGTCAGGGAATGACCACTGCATATCCCCGGAGCAATATGGCCTTAGTTGCTAATGCTCCAAAAAACCAAATAACAAACATAAGTCCAAAGTTACGCAACTCGGGCTTATTTAAGTCAGGGACTAACCGTACATTAACTGCATATGCCTCTTGGACCTGCATTGTGATGTTTTTGGAAACTACACATGAGGCACTAATCCTCTTTATAAAACATCAAATGTCTGAGGGTTTGTAAGGATTTTTAGACTTTTGTTTTTCATTGTGGTATCACCTAGTCTATCTTTGAATACCATCCACCAATAGATTTTTGGAGGTTAAGACAAGTTAGTAATGCGACATCCAATCACTATCACATACTGAAGATCTATATTTTGATCCCAGATCCACATTTATACTAGTTATGTCTGAGCTGATACACATGTAAGTAGTCACAATACACAACAGTAGCAGAGTGGAAGGTATTGATGTATTGTTTTTGAGTCTACTCCAATCTCAACAAGACATTTGAATACTTCTGGTCATAAGTGTTATTCAATTATTGCTTCCAAAATTGTCTGAAGCAAAAGTGAAAGGAATCATTCACTAAACTACAAGTTAAGCACAAGATGGCATCTTAAAAAGTGGAAGATAAAAATTGTTATTGAAAAGAATACCTGACAGAACTTTAGGCTTCTAATGCATGGGTCTCTAAGCAACAGCAAGAGCAGATACTGTAAAGAACTGAAACTTTGAACAGTAAAGAATATCTCTAAACCTTTACAATTTTCACACTCATTTTATCAAATCAAATTTGGATGATATGATTGAAAAGCTTGCTGTTGTTGAGGGGCCCAGGCATTAGAAGCAATGGCACAGAAGCATCACTGAAGGCAACTAGGCTAGTCGATTAGATCTGGCATTTGGATTACAAAAGAATGTGATATCTAAAGTGTTAATTTTTCTTCAGTAAAGGAAAATTAAATTAGGCAGATATAGTACTTGCACTGATGTTTTAATTTAAGGAAAAACAAACATGAAGAAAAAAAAAACTACTGTTATATCATAAGAAGCATTGCCCAAATTGTAAGGAAACAGCAAGTGAAGACTAATAGAAAATTTAATACACTGGGACACAGTCGATGTGGCTTGAACTTTGTGGGGATTTCTCTGAAGTGCTTTGGCATAGTTCACATGTTGAATATTTCTTTAGAATTTTTAAAGCAGAAAATTAAATGTTATAATTATCTGATGTTGTTTTATATATTATTTATAAATTAAATTTCAGCCTAAAGGTAAAAAGATATCTCAAGAAGACAAAAAACAGTGTCCATGTTTAAACTTTATTAACTATGTACAAAGAAGTAAATATGCCCAATATCTGTATGAACTGGACTTGTCTTAATAGGGAACAATGGCTTGATTTTTCAAAATCACACCTGAGCAGTACAGCCTTAAGCTGTATTGATATGTCTTGTTTTTGAACCTACTCAAATCTCAACAAGACAAACACATTTGAGTAGCAGTTTTTATAATTTACAGAATATTTTTTATCCTTTGGAAGGACACTACTTCTTTATCAATAAACAGGTATAATATTTATATACAGATGTGGTAAAAAGTAACAGATCAAGGCAATGCATAATTGTCATTATCACCACTTTCAGCAAAACTTCAAGAGACTAAATACAAAATTTTACATAATTTAATTTCATTATATTTCACTTAATAAAAATATTGCATTACCCACAATTTCCTCATTACATATGAAAAGTACCTTAAAAAGCAAAAGATTACAATAAAATAAGAAATTAAAAATGTTTCATACACTTCTAGGATTTCTGGGTAATCATACTTTCTTGGTTCACAAGAATATATGCATAGGCACTCAAGAATAATTTAAATAGCTAAACAGCATAAAATTTGAATTTTAAAGAAAATTTTAGGCACATCAATAAATTCAGTAATAACAATCCAAGTAAAAACAAAACAAAACAAAACAGCTTACATATTTTGGCAGTACTCAAATTTTTAATTCAATGAACACTTAAAAGATTTTAAGAAACCACTGAACAGAGATCAGAGAAAGATTACTATCTTTCCCCCATGAACTTTTGGAAATACATTTTAAACATGAAGTTCCAATTATATTTGGAATAACAAAGCAACAGTTTTAATTTATTTTATAACATCAATATCCATCTGTAATAAAAGTTCATGTATTTAATCAAAATGGAACAGGAGAAAAATGTTTCAGAGTAAAATAGTAAATGCTTATAATTTAAAAAAAAATTCTCCAGTGGATCTATCAAAAAAAAAAAAAAAGTGTCACGGTGCATTCCGTACACCACTTTAATATTTTTGCAGAAAAAAATGGGGACGGAAGAAATAGTAAAATGATGCACTTAATTTTTTTTTTTTTTTTTACCCTGAGATAATAGAAAATAATCTTTCATTTTTTTTCAGCAGTCTCATTATAAAAAAAAAAAGAAAAAAAACAACATATATATATATATATATATATATATTTCTTCCTTTACCATCTCACTTCTAGCACAGAAATTCAGAAAAAGAAAGCCAAAACCATAAAATCAATATTAGAAGCAAGCACACATCACATTTTGTACAGAAATAGTCCAATAGACTTCTGCAATTCAAAAATAATTAATGATACATATTGAAACAACTACAGACCAATCTGTAGAAATACTAAAATTCTCACTGAATTTATATTAACAGCAATTTAACAGAAATAACAGCAATTTTAATTTTTTGATTGTGAATATATACTAATGCTAGAGGATCTATCACTGAATTCTGATAAATTTATTAAATCTAATTTAATAAAATTGTTTTAAACATAAACATTCTAAAAAAGATGCTTTACTTTTGGAAAAACATGGAATGTTCTCAAACTTCATGTTTAGTTTTATTTCTCATTTAAGTTGTCAGAAAATACAAACATGAGTACTTTCTGCTTTAAAAAAAAGTTGTATAAAATTAATCCTATCATATGTTAATAAATTCAAGGGCAGAGAACTTTTTATACCTGCTATTATTATTCTCGCAACTCTTGTTTCATAACTACGTTGAGCAATTTTCCCAAGGAATAACTGAGGCACAAAAGTGTGCTATGCATATTTGCATGATTTAAGACTAAAAATTTGTCATATTTTGTGATTTCACTTTTTTTTTTTTATTAATTACAGAAATTTTTATAATCAAAAAATGCACATCCAGTTGTAACTAATGATACACCAAGGAGAGCTTTCAATTTTAGAAATAGGAAACTTCCACCTCAACTATTTAAAATTTTCCTTCACAAAGAATTAATTTTATTTAATATTCCTGGTTATGGTACAGCAATGAAATTCAAGCAAGTGAAATAACTCACATGCACCTTATTTTCTACCTAATTTACAAAAGGAATTTCAATAATTATGGCAAGGAAATTTTTACAATCTCTGAAGTTTCAACTCTAAAAGCCTACTATTTTAATAACTGCTTAATGTTTAAATTCCCATAGTGTTGCAAAATGTCTTATTACTACAAAATCTACCCCCACCTTTTCAATTTTGTTTGTTGTAGGATATTAAGCACATCAGCAAATGGCATGTGTCATATCTCTATTTTTTCCTGCAAAACAGCAAACTGACAGTTTTGCTGGATTAAAAACCCAAGTTTCCTGGAGGAAAACCGCTATCCTCACCTGAGACTACCCTCACCCCCCGTTGTGAAAAAAACCCATAAAAATTCCTCAGTCATCAAGAGGATTCGAACTCAGGTCTTTACCACCTGGTGTGGTAAAGACTGATTCAACCAACACTGTGCTACCTGAAAAAGCCCCCACATCGTTTTTGATCATGGATTTTTTTTTTTTTTTTTTTTTTTTTAAATATATATATATATATATATATATATGAAAACCCCAAACACGAAAGGTATCAAACCTATTGTACTTAGTACCATGTATGGGTTGATGGAGATGATGCCGGAAACTTTGCTCTGGTGACTAAATCAAGCCTCCAAATAAGCAAAGTCGTGGTATTACACTGGTTGATGAGAGTCATCTATGTTAACCATTGTCAAGAAATCAGACATTACTGTCTTAGAGACTTGAAAGTGATGCAATCTGTTTTCCTTGTAAGTGCAAATTTTTATTTCCAGTTTTACCTTAGGCAACTAATCTAAGGTAAAAAAAAAAAATTAAAATAAACTCTTAACAAAATATATCTATTAAAAATAAATTTTTCTTAATGTTGCAGCTGAGTGGAAATCTTAATCAAGTGTACAGAGAATTTTCACAAACTAAGATAGCACACAACTTTATTACATAGTTATGACTATGGTAGACATGCAAGCCCAAGTAATGTTATTAAATTCAAACTATCTAAAGGGGGGGGGGAACATACATTTTCTCTTATTTGACAAACTATTTGAAAAGGCCGATTACTCTTACTAAAATCAGAGGTGGAAGGAGACAGAAAAATCACGTCAGAGTATAAAACAATTAAGTTATACTTAATTTATGATGGTTCTTTCTGACAGTTATGAATTTATTTAAATATGTAAAAAAAAAACTAAGCAGAAACATTGAGCCAGATTTTTGATTAATATATTAAATTAATATTATTCTGTACAAAGTTCAACTTCTGGAAATCGTTTTACAGCTTTCAGTTATAACACATAAATCCCAATTTTTATATTCAAATATCCAGTTGAATTACAGACAGCAACAGCAGCATACAATTTTATGTTAGGAAAATAATATTCAATATAACAATAAATATGAACATGTTAATTTTATTTATTTTCAGGTTCATATTTAACAACAGACGTTTAACAAGTTCAGGAACTGAATTTATGCTTATGAAATGCAGACCAGACAGTTCGACAGCAGCCACAAGCAGACTTTAAACTGATTCTTGCAGTGCTTCTTAAGTTTGCAGATGTTATAAAGTTGGCAAGGTGGTTAACGAGAGGAATCACGGCATACTATTGCAATAAGACCTAGACAAATTAGGCAGAAAAGCTGAGAAGCGGTTTAACACTGATGATAAATGCAAAATACTGCATAGGGGTAGTAATAATCTTAGAATAGCATACCAATTGGGTGCTACCACTCTCAAGATGGTGGGGAACAAAACCGAACTAAGAGTAATTGTCTAGTCCAATATGAAGTTCTCTGCGCAGTACAGACAAAATGCCAGAGCAGCTCATGGGGCTCTGTCAATGATATACAAGAATAACTTTGCCAGTAGGGATAAGGTGATTATCTTGTTGTATAAGGCAATGGCAACATCAAATGAAGCTACCAGCAAGCACCTGCACTGCATACAAGTCTGGTAGCCTCATTTTAAAAAGGATGTGGGTTACTCTTCTCTGCATCTGCTAGAACAGATACAGAGAAGAGTAACAAGATCAATCAGGGTCAAGAAAGGAGTATTCTCAAAAAGAGACTCGAATTTGTAAATTGTAGTCTCTGAAAACTACACCTGCAAGGAAATCTCAATTAAGGATTTAAGGCTGTGAATGGACTGGGTAAACTAAATGCTGATAACATTTAGTTTACTCTATCCATTCACCTTTTCTCTAATGGTGCCCATAAGTCAATGAAAGAGGATGGTTGCGGATGTAAAAATTCACTTTTAGTCAGCGAGTAATTGGCTGCTAGAATAAACTTCAACTGGGTGTTGTGGAAGTGGGTAGTTTGAATAAATTTAAGGATTAGAAAAATCATTTGACGAGATTGACAAATAATGTAGGGTTTTTTTTTTTTTTTTTGCTATATAAGCTTGCTTCCTTGCAATCATTTGCCACTACTTATTCAAAAATATTTTTCTAAAACTACAAAATAATAAAATGTTCTTGTGCAGGTTTTTATATATATATATATATTATTAAGGATAATATAAAGAACAATTAGAATAAGTAAATCAATCCAATAATAATACCATCAGGGATCTAAGAAAACGCAAAAAAAAAAAAAAAAAAATATATATATATATATATATATATATATTTTTTATCGCTTTTTACCGACAATCTAGATGACTTCAACTGGGGCCAACCACCCAGAATGAAGGCAAAAAACGACAAGAAGTTCTCTGTTTCTGTGATGATCAATATATGCTAAGTAATTTAAATCTAACCAAATATAAACCAGAATAGGCCGGATGTAAATCGAATATAAATAAATCGAAAGAAGATAATAAAAGTTAAAAAAATTTAGAAATATTAGAATCAAAGGTAAGAAATATAAGTAAAATATTAGAAATGATTAATATATGCTTACATTTATATTTTACTTATATTTCTTACCTTTGATTCTAATATTTCTAAATTTTTTTAACTTTTATTATCTTCTTTCGATTTATTTATATTCGATTTACATCCGGCCTATTCTGGTTTATATTTGGTTAGATTTAAATTACTTAGCATATATTGATCATCACAGAAACAGAGAACTTCTTGTCGTTTTTTGCCTTCATTCTGGGTGGTTGGCCCCAGTTGAAGTCATCTAGATTGTCGGTAAAAAGCGATAATATATATATATATATATATATAATAAAATGTTCTTGTGCAGGTTTTACTATATATATATATATAGTAAAACAATTATAGCCTTCTAGCAACTATGAATCTTTGTTTTGTATGTAAAATAAATATTTTATTTTACATACAAAACAAAGATTTGTATGTATATGCATTTAAAGCACGTTGCTAAAAACTCATTTTTACCTATGTGGTTTATGTAGTAGCACTACTGTATAATAACTTTCATTTTGAACTCTTAAAAGTATTGAGCCAACCCCCCCCCCCCTATCAGCATCCATGCTGATAAGACTCATAACTGGTAAATGGAATCCATGACTCATGCTGTTGTAGCTCCTGATCCTCCCATCAGAGTGAAACAGTGCCAAAACATTTTCTATTCCCTCACTGTCCAGTGTCTTTCCTGATCCCACCATACTTTTTTTTTTGCAAACATGGTATGGCAAATTGTGTATTCTGAAATGCCTCTTTGGTTACTACTGTTGTAATGGGTTATTTGACTGACTTTAGCCTTTCCATTAACTGTACAAGTCATAACAGGTTCCACTAGCCTCTTATATCGATGAACTGTTTCTGACCACACAATTACCACTAGATGAACGTGAAACCTCTGAAGGGTTGCAGTTTCCAATATAATCATACCGGCACATCTGGTGTCAACTACCATGCCATTCAAAGTCTCATCACTTTTGCCTTGCTCATTCTTGCACTGAATTGCACACATACCGTCTCACTATAAATTCTCAGCTTTATACTGCATGGTACAAACACATGAGGCTACTGAAGGAATACTCCATTTCATGAAAGGGTGGGTATATCTAATAATGTGTATGTATAAAAATTTAATTGAATAAACAGCAAAGGAAAGGAAGGAATAAAGAAATGTAAAAATGTGATAGTAGCTTATAGGTTCTTATTTTATGCTTATTTAACCTTTCTTTCCTTTGTTAGCAGTTTGGTATTGCTGATCTGTTATTTTATAATTTCTCACTGCATAAGGGCCATAGGTACTTATTTCTAGCAAGCTAATGATTTGTCATATCAGTAATGCACTGATTTGTTTAAAGTACCATGATTTCATGGCCACTATTAGCCTTGTGCCTCCAGTGAGATGGGGGCTCACTGGTCAGTCTATTTTAATTTGTTTCACAGTAATGGTGATGTGGTTGGTTTTTCGTTTTCATTTATAGTGATATTTCATACAATTTAAGCCATGGTGTCATCAAGGTAACATAACTAAATTTATGCCAGGTAACATAACTAAATTTATGCCAGGTAACATAACTAAATTTATGTTACCTGGCATTTTCTTCTTTTAATTATTTTAGGAACATTCTTTCTGCAACATACTATTCCCAATGCTTACCATTCTGCTAACGTATTTATTTACATATTCTACTTTTGTTTTATATGTATACAGGCAGGACTCTTTTACGGCACTTCACTTTTGTGCCTCTCATAGATCACGAATGGAGGGGATGACGAGTCGTGACTCTGCCAGACTTCCTAGACACAGATGCTCCCGACATTGTAATAAAACTATACTACTAAATGATAAACTACGACCTAAAATATAAATAATTAAACAAAAAAACAGAATATAAAATGCGACGAGAAAAAGCAAATTACATTAACCACGGACTTCGTGAACTGAAACATGAACTGGTGTTCATGTTTCAGTTCTTGCAGTCTTCTTTTTATTAATACGTATTTTCAAATATTACAGATACCGTACATATTTACCACCATGCCCCCTAAACGTGTGTTATCAAGTGCGTCTGGACAAGAGATAAATCATTGACAATCAAAGAAAAAAAATTGGGAGTTATTTGGCGAATGGAGAAAGGTGAAACTCAGTCAGATGTGTGTTATGCTTTCAATTTAGCACCATCAGCTGCAACAACTATAATGAAAAATGCTGAGACCACAAAGCAATCTTCCCAGTCAGCAGTCAATATTGGTGTGGGACCCTCTTACTACACCTATTCCCAGAATAAAACAGTTGAAAAAACGGAAAAGCTGCTTGTCCTGTAGATTGATGACATGACCCAGCATCATCTTCCTCTAACAGAAGCACTTATCAGGTATAAAGCAAAATCTTTGATGAGTTAAGTGGTGAAGAGGATGGTTCTAATGATTTTATGCTAGTAGAGGATGGTTTTTTATATTCAAGAACAGAACAAAAATCCACAATGTTAAAATGTCAGGAGAAGCAGCTAGTGCTGATATTACAGCTGCAAATAAATTTCCAATTTATTTTCAAAAACTCGATGAAGAAAAGCTTACCCCAGACTTAGTTTTTAATGTAGATGAAACGGGCCTCTACTGGAAAAAGCTGCCCAATTGTACCTTCATTGCTCATGAAGAATGTTCTGCCCCTGGGTTCAAGGCAGCCAAGGACCGTTTAACTTTGTTATTGGGTGGCAATGCTTCAGGAACTTTTAGATTAAAACCTATGTTAGTTTACCGTTCAGAAAACCCACGTGCTATGAAGGGAATCGTGAAAACACTGCTTCCTGTCTTCTGGCATTCCAACAAAAAGGCCTGGGCTACACAAACAATTTTCAGTGATTTTAATACCAATGGCCTAGAGATCACAAGATTGCCTTCCTTCCACCAAACACAACCTCACTTTTACAACCCATGGATCAAGGAGCAATATCCACCTTCAAGGCTTATTACTTACGGACTCAAGGGAATTTCTCAGGTTATGCAAGTGTCCAATAATATCTATGAGACTACTGGAAGTCATGAAAGGGATCTCCAACATTTCAGCAGCATGGAGGAAGTGTCAAAATCATGTACAAATGGCATCAGCTTATAGGACTACATGATGGAAGTTAGTGACATAAATGAGCTCCTTGAGAGTCATGGAGAAGAGCTTTCAATGGAAGATTTAGAACAGTTAGCTGAACAACTGTCCAAAGAAGACACAGGAAAGTGAAGCTGACTCTGCAATGCCGGTTAGGACACTAACAGTAAAATCAATGCAAGAGGCTATTGCTCTTATTAATAAGGGATGTGAGATCTTTTGTAGCAACGACCCCAACTGGGAGAGGAGCTCAACCATTAAGAGAGAAACTGAGACAGTTCTACAGCCATACTATAACTTATTATCAGAAAAGAAGAAATCAAACAGACATATTCTATCATTTTTAAAGCAGTAATTTCTTTCTTTTTCTTAAACATTATACAATTTTCAAATTAAACGTAAATTTCAAAATAAAACATTTTTCAAGTATTTTGTCTTGATTACTGAAAATCTTGGAGTGGAATCTAATATTTACATATGTTCCCATTATATTTTTGCTTCAATTTACGAGCGGAGCTCAACCGTTAAGAGAGGAATTGAAACAGTTCTACAGCCATACTATAACATCAGAAAAGAATTTTTCTTAAACGGCATTATATTTTTGCTTCATTTTACGCAGGGAATCTCAGGAACCTAACCCCGGTGTAAACTGAGTCCTACCTGTATATAACTTAAAACATGAAATAAAAGACTGCAGAAATAGAGAAACAAAACAGACACTAACCTCTGCAAAGCAGCAAGGACTAGATTTTGCTAGCATATATTTGCAATGAATAAGTGAAGTAATGGAGATTTTTTATGCGTGTATGTGTGCGTGCATGCACACACACACGCATAATTTTACTCTTTTTATCTTACTCTTTACTCTAATTTTTACTCTTTAATCTAAGTTTTTATTTCCACGGGATGAAGGCAAAAACAGTTAAACAATTTAAGACAGAAATAGACACGTGCATTAGAGTTTCTCTAATGGCCAGAGCACTAAAATTAATAGATAACAGTAAATTAAAGTAAAAGAAAGTTTTGAAGTCTGTATCTGGCTATAACTTACCATCCATGTTAGTGATGGCCCTGTAAAACTGCAGGTATGTGGGTTAAGAAAATGGATAGATCAGAAGGCTAAAGCTATAGCTAAAGAAGCAAAAACTGCAGAAGAATTATAGCTGGAAATGCACTTGATTTCAATTATTGATAATGTTACATATAAAGTTAAAAGCTTATTAAAGAAGTGGTATACGGTTTGGAATCTGGCATTATGTTAGCATAACCACATGTCCAAACTAGTAAAGGTACAGGGAAATTGTCTATAAGTGGGGAAGGATTTTCTATCCACTGGATTACTATATTATATATAATGTAATAATAACATAGTACTATATATGTATTACTATGCTTAATAATCCTATAATTATGTATGGCAATTGGATGACAGCATACAGCTGAAAGTCCAGAATGGGGGGGGGAACCTCCATAGCCAGATGGGCAGGAGCAGCCGCACACACTTCTTGATTAGACTGGGGTTCGAGCACAATGCCCATCAAATACGGAAAGGTCAGGGAATGACCACCGCATATCCCCGGAGCAATATGGCCTTAGTTGCTAATGCTCCTAAAAACCAAATAACAACCAGAATTAGGTTGACTAGTGAGATAAATCAGCCAGTTTGGCAAGTCCTGTAATGTATATGCAGGGTATAAAAACAAAAAACCTGTGCATATTTAAGTGTATAACTGACAAATATTGCCATAATATAACAGCATTCTACTAACTCTCCCATTCTTCTCTAAAACTCCATGTTCATTATATATAACTGAAGAAACAGACTGAAATAATGTAATACCAACACAGTAAAGAAGAGTAAATAAAACTAGACCAAGCACAAAGCAGTAGTGTTTTAAGAATGCTGTGTGTGTTATATACCAAAAAAAAAAAAACTGTCCACATATACAAAAATAATAGCAACCTTACTATTTAACAAAAAACAAATGCCTAGCACCATTAAGATTGCTTAAAATTCATGTATATATAAAATGTATTACAAATAAAAACTAAATCAACAAAATCTTAATGTATGCACTGCAAAATAGCAAAACATGACCAAAGCCTAAACATTTAAAAATGGAGATAATACATGATCTACACAATGAACAATTTCATAATAAAATAAGTGGCTGTGTGGCAGATAATACTCTGATTTGCATTAATTCAAAATGCATTGCCTATTTCACAAAACATTTTTCTAATAATACGATTTCAACACATTGCATAGTTTGAATTCTTATAACTAAGGCATAAAATTTCTTAAGGCAGGAAAACATGGTCAGCAAACAGGCCATAGACCTTGAAACGTTCAAGGTCTAGCTGAATAATGCATTATGCTAAGAGGTACCATTCAAGTGAAACCAACCCACTTGCATTCACAGCAATAATTTCATGACCTATCATATTTCTGAAACTACAAACTTTTTCTTTTCAGTTATATATTTAATGTAGTGAGACTCTAATCAATCTGTTAAATTTGAATGCTTCCCCTAAATGAGAAAGTAAGCATGTTAACATGGCTTACTCCCCTCTATAACATGGGACTACACTTCTCTTAAGCTACGATACATTTTTTTTTTTGTGGCTTGTTAACCTTAATTATAGCAGAAGTCATAAATAAAGTTTGTCTGCCTTTATACATTCAGATATCATAAAGGCCAGTGCAACTAAACTTTATATGGCCTCTTTCATCTACTGGAAATTTACAGGCTCTTTGAATCCAAACCTTTGATTGAGAGAATTATTCTAATCAGAAGAGTGTATGGATGGTAATTAGGTTTTACTATGGGACAACTAAAAAGTATACATGGGTGTCAAGTTCACTGTTGCTGCAGCAAGTTAATGTATCATTCACTGAAAGCCAAATGTAAAGGGAAAATTTTTCAATGTGAAAAAAGGCCAATATATTGAAATCCTAGATAAAGACAAATGTTGCATGCTCTCTTTGGGACTGGAAGAATTCTTAAAGGGCTTTCAACTGCTGGAGCTATAGTTAGCTGATCTCAGACACAGGAACTATTTCCCCAGTGATCATTCCTGGGTTTACCGAATTATTTGTCCCTGCCCTCAACATCGGAGCAAGGACATAAAGGTAAAGTGCAACCATTATCAACCCACTGCAGGATGGAAGCCTCCTCAACAATTCATGCTGAGGGAAATGGACCATAATCTGCCACGCTGGTCCAGTGCGGGTTGGCAGATTGACCGTATTCAGCAGTCAGGGGCGTGAACCCTGGTCTACTCAAAGAGCGTGCGCTACTGCACTCCCGCTCCTGACCACTCGGCTACGGAGGACATACAGATACATTTACTTCCCTATTGGAGGAATGAGTCCAATTTCAGCAAGCTACTACTAAAAACTAGCTTAAACTTCCATTATTTAATAAAAATCTATTTTCTTCAACATTAGTTCTCAAATATTTTAGAGGATACTATACTTCACATCCATATCTGGTACCCAGCTCTCTATGTAGGAATACTGGTAATAGGTAAACTTGTTTAATTTGAACACCAAAGTTGTCATTTATTTATAAATTACATTCATTACGCATAACTTTTGGTCTTTTAAAGGTAAATATTTTAAATTCACATCAATTATAAATATATCAATTTAGCTGATTTATAAAGCTTCTTAATGTACCGTTATGTAATTGACTTAATAATAATAGCAATAAGAGCTTAGACAGTATTCACCTCAATTGATCTGCTTAGTTACATGGTATTGAAGTGGAAATGAAGTTTAAAATAAGTTAAAATAAAGACGGAATTGTTAAAAACCTGTAATTAAAATTTGCTCAGGGAAGAAGTGCACTACCTCGTCCCTAGTTGTCATTTATAAAATATTAATATGAGAACAAGGTGAAGCCAATAGTCACAACGAGCGACTTTCGTGAAAGAAGAATTGGTAAATATATCAATTATAAATATTAAATTTTTATATTTTTGGACATTACTTTTAATATTTTTAATTTTTTATTAATTAAATTAGATTGTGGGTAGGATGAGACTCAAGTCAATCAGCTTTCTCACTACTTTTAACAAATGGTCACCTAATACCACTGACAGTCTCCACAACACAGCATCTCTATTAAGCCAAATATGAAAATTTTATTGCAAATCATTAAAACTCATATGATTAACAAAATAAATATTAAGGCATTAGAGCAAAATGTAATTATGTCTGCAATCTTGACCAGGAAAATTGGGAGAGATTTTATGCTTTGTTGATAACTGTAGGCTTGAGGGCCTATAAGGTTTTGAGAGGAGGAGGGGTTAACCCTAGTTGGCAGGAGTTTATATCATAATATAAACTCCTTCTGCCATTGGACCAATGGTAACATTTGAACAGAGGAGGCACAACAGTCTTTGCCAGTGTCATTGAAGGGGCTTAAATGGTTCAGAGGAGCTGTTGTTAGAGAGAATGAAGTAGGCACAGATATGCAATTAGTTAGTGGTTATGGGTAAAGGTTGCATTTACACTCCTTGAGGGTCTGAATAAGAAACTTCCATGGTCAAGGTTAAAATATGGTCTCGAAGGTCCATGGGTGATGATTAGTCAGTTAAATATGTGAAAGAATATGGCAAAATCAATGTACAACAGACAAGCAATAGGACATTTCCATGATTATATAAGGAATATATCAGTATTGTGCTAGTAAAGCTGAAACTTGCTGCCATCCTAATATAGAAGAAGTCATTTTGGAACATACAATGTGTAAGAGGAATAAACAGAAACAGAGGAGGATGGGAGAGGGGATATGTTTCTGACTAAATGCGGTAGGATTATACCCTGATTCAGAACAATTTCAAGAGAGCATTAAAGTCTGTGTGTCGTAACAGTTCGTGGTAAGGAAGAGTTGACAGCAAGATTATCCTACAGACTGCTGACAGTGATGAGTACAATAAGTCTTACATGCAACTTGAATGGATAAGTCTGAGTGTTTTTTATATGAAATTTCAACTTGCCACTCACAAACTGGATATCATAACCTGGTAACTTGATCTGTAGGGAACATTTTTGGAACCAACCTAATGATTTATCTTTTTTGTCAAAAAATAAGAACATTGATATCCCTGATCTGGTCATCACCAGAAATCTGAGTAATATTACAAATATTACTCAGGAACTGTTAGCAGAAAATTCCATAGTATGTTAAAAGTAGATGATGACAAAGGGCTTTCTCAGAGCCCATCAACTGAGACAAAATATACAAGAAAGAAAGTACAGTTAAATTATTTGAATTAACAAGTCAAGTCTCTTTCATCATCATCAAAACCTTATATACTACCTCCATTAAGGGGCTACATAAGGAGGCTGCCAAGATGAGGGCAGCCTCCTAAATCCCTTTTTAGAAAACGGATTTAGTACATTTAACAGATGGCAGCACACATTAGATTCATATAAAAAACAGTGATTTTTAGTACAACTGCAGAGTGGTTAAAGCAGGCAAATTCTGAGTATGAGAAATCACCAGCTAAGAGAGCCAAGTATGGGAACAAGGGGTTATATTTGTATGCAAATACAAAGAAGAAAGCAAAGAGGACCATTGCTCAGTGCAAATTGCAAAATTCTAGGTAATCCAGCTGATGTCACTGACGAGTTGACTATACTTTGTATCAATCATCACAGCAGAAAGTCCTTTTTGGACTCGGATATTGTGCTAGTAAACCTGAGCTATACGGTATGCGATAGTGATATTACAGGAGAGTCCACCAGCAAACTATTAAGCTTGAAAATTGGCATGACCCTAGATACTGATGGCACTTACTAGGCCATACTGAAAGAGGATGCAAAAGAGTATAGGGTAATCCTTAAGTTCAACATTATTGGATTTAAGCTCCCTTTGGTTTCGATGGTGATAAAGTTTTGCCCATCCATAAAGTAGGTGGGATGGCTAAGGATGAGACGGGTAACTACAGACCAGTCAGTTTGACCCCAGTGGCAGGGAAGGTCATGGAGTCAGTGGTCAAAGATGGATGGATCATTTTTAAAAGTACAATGTTCTTTTTATATAATTTTTTGCAATGGCCAACCTGATGAAATAACATGCCATGGTCACATAGAAATTGGTGACCATGGCATGTTATTTCATAACCCAGGGTTATGATTCTGAGGTTGAATGAAGGATTGCTGAAGAACACGAGACCGATGCAAATCAGGGTGAGCTTTAGAATAATTTGAACAAGCTTCACAAATGGTCAGCCAAATTTAAAGTTCTATATTTGAGAAATAATAACCTGAGAATACTTTGAAATAATTTAAATTATTTCACAGCCTGTGTTGAAATATAACCCTGCAACCTTTACTACTTGTCAACATGAGAATAACTTATACACTAGGTGGAGTAAAGCTTAAGGATGTAAATAAGAAGAGAAACTGTGGGTGTTATGATACAATCAGAAACAAAGGTTACAACTAAGGAGAAAGAGGTTATAGTTATATTATACAAATAGATGGCAAGACTGCATTTTAGATATTGTTTTCAGGTTTGGTGGCCTCATGTAAAATAGACAATGAGCTTGATAGATTCTAAAGTCCTTTGCTTAGTGAGCATAGCAAAGGGATGTCCACATGAGAGAATACAAAAATGTAGGAGCTTGGAAACTAGGCATCTTTGGGGAGAGGTTGACTGAAGTATGTAAAGCAATGTGAGGGGAATAAATATAAACAGTTGAGGAAAAACTAGCAGATCAGACCTCAGGAAATTTACATTTAGTCAATGTGCCTGTTGCCCACTGATATAGGCTGCTTTCCTGAGTGGTTAAGGTCGAAAGGCTGATAAAATTCAAGGACCAGCTGTATTCATCTTGTGGTGGGGATACAAGTTATATGGACAAGTAATTTTTTGAAGTGAAACTTCTTTAGGCACGCTCCAGGCAGTTTTTAGATGGGAGTAACTTGCATTCACGGATTATAGGCATTCTGAAAAGCCAACTATTGTACTAGCATTAGGCCCAGTTAGTAAATGGGAAGGCGACCACCTGAGAATACTGCTTAGTTGACTTTGCCTTCCTTTCTTTTTCTTTTTTTTAAACCTGTGGAAAATATTCTTCCAATTTTTGCATATCATTTAATTTTGTTAATTGGTAAGATAATAAAGTCTAAATCTGTGCTTTATAGCTTTACTTTTATAGCCAGTGGATAATATTCCTCCTGTTTTTGCTTATTAGAATTGCCATTAACAGAATTAAAATTCAAATCGTAAACACGGTCACAATGACCAGCATTTACTACACATCGTATAGCAAATGGTATTTTATTATGGAGTGTCCATCGTAACGTGATTTGACCATACAGTGAACCTCCCCCCTACACCATTGTACCATTCCATACCAGGCACAAGTGACACATGGCCCAATCAGTACCCCTACCGATTGCATCATGCTATTTCTTTCGTCATTCTCTAACATATTTAATAAAAAATCGATGGAAAAAATTTATAATTCAACATGTGGAAGACTAATAGTGAGTGTTGTAAGGCATATAGAGCATGTATACGTGCAATGCAACCATCGAAACCACCTCCAGTGAGTACAATGGAGAGATCCGAACTATTTCTACAGCGGAAGAAATTACAGCGAGCAATGGAGTTGAACAAAGAAATCGGAGAAAGTCTTACATTTCCCATGAAATGTTAGAAGTGAATTTGGAAGGAGTCATGGAAGTTGATACTGCAATGAAAACGATGAAGAGTCCTCGAAGCCCAGTCATCAACGAAAAGTGAAGAAGCCAAAACTGACTGCCAGAAGTACTCTATCAAATCGTTCAACACGTAATACACAGCTGGAGCAGTAACAGGATTTTAAGAAACACCGAAGCATCCACGCACAGTTTAAACTGTACATTCCTGGATAATGATTTCGGTTCAGTCTTTTCCATGTGTGATCGGATTTCAGCCGATCACAAACTAGCTTCACATTATTGAAGCTAGTGTTTGAAGAAGAGCATGATCTCGAGATCACACTCTTCTTTAAAAAGCATTTCAAAATGAGGATATAAGGATACACATCGTATAGCAAATGGTATTTTATTATGGAGTGTCCATCGTAACGTGATTTGACCATACAGTGAACCTCCCCCCTACACCATTGTACCATTCCATACCAGGCACAAGTGACACATGGCCCAATCAGTACCCCTACCGATTGCATCATGCTATTTCTTTCGTCATTCTCTAACATATTTAATAAAAAATCGATGGAAAAAATTTATAATTCAACATGTGGAAGACTAATAGTGAGTGTTGTAAGGCATATAGAGCATGTATACGTGCAATGCAACCATCGAAACCACCTCCAGTGAGTACAATGGAGAGATCCGAACTATTTCTACAGCGGAAGAAATTACAGCGAGCAATGGAGTTGAACAAAGAAATCGGAGAAAGTCTTACATTTCCCATGAAATGTTAGAAGTGAATTTGGAAGGAGTCATGGAAGTTGATACTGCAATGAAAACGATGAAGAGTCCTCGAAGCCCAGTCATCAACGAAAAGTGAAGAAGCCAAAACTGACTGCCAGAAGTACTCTATCAAATCGTTCAACACGTAATACACAGCTGGAGCAGTAACAGGATTTTAAGAAACACCGAAGCATCCACGCACAGTTTAAACTGTACATTCCTGGATAATGATTTCGGTTCAGTCTTTTCCATGTGTGATCGGATTTCAGCCGATCACAAACTAGCTTCACATTATTGAAGCTAGTGTTTGAAGAAGAGCATGATCTCGAGATCACACTCTTCTTTAAAAAGCATTTCAAAATGAGGATATAAGTCAAATGGCAGCCTGCAACAGCTGTCATGGCTCCTCTCAAGAACAAAGTGATTGGAGCTCTATTGAAGTAAAATGGTTTTAAATATCAACCGATGCCACAGCACTTGCCGAAACTAGATTTGGTAGGTAATGGAACGTCATATCTCCGAGGCTCCCATTCATGTGGATTCGTCACCTGTGGCATTCATATGGTCAATATGGGATCCTTGGTCAAGTGATAAATGTTCGCCTAAAGAAGTTTCACTTAACTTCTGCTTGGCACACACAATTTTTTTTTTATTATTATTAATAATTATGTTTTGGCTGAGGCAGCAAAGTCTAGCTTCTTTGCACATATGAATATTATATTAATATTAAAAGAAGAATTTCTCACTCCCACCTCAACACTCCAGAAAGTTCATACATATATGGAGTGTCATGAAGAAAACAACTCATGCTTATTTAAGTTTCAAAAACCAGATATATTGCCTTTTTCAGCAAATATTGCCTTCTATGCATGCTTTTGGGGGGGGGGGGGGGAGCAGATGTAGAATACTTTCTCGTAGCCACTTTTTTTAAAGAAATGTTGATCATTATCAACATTTCTTTAAAATGGAAGCACTAAACATAATTAACAACAATATGTAGCTGTTTTCAAATATCAAATCAAGTGAAAAACATTAGCCTTATTACCAGTAAGTGATATTAGTCAGCATGTATCCACAGTTGAAAGAAAAATTAACCTTTTGTCATTATGCCCAATTTTTTAGTAATAAATTTAATCAACATTTCCTTTAACAGCAACCTAAAAGCTCTTCCCCCACCCCAAATTACACTAGTTATATCACAATTCCTCTAAATGATACAGGAAAAAATTCTAAACTTGATTTGTACTTCTGGACACCATGTAGCCTGAAAAAATGGAAGTTGGAATATATTGGAATATATTCCATAAGTTGGAACTTATGGAATATATTCCAACTTCCATTTGGAAAAAAATGGAATATATATATATATATCATGAACTAAAATGACATTTAAAATAAACAGGAAGACCAATACATTAAAAATGTAATATTATAAGGAAAACAAAAAACAAAACAAAACAAAACAAAAAAAAAACTTAGCATGAGTAATAAAAAAAAAAATTCATTATCAAAAGGTAGGCAGAATGGTATATTTATTATGTTACACGAAGGCACTTCCAACCACTTCAGTTGAAATGGTGCTGTAGCATCACTTGTACCATGGTTCCATCTGTCGTGGTTTGATTTATACAAATATTCAGTAATTTTATAAAGTTATTCTTAAACACCTTTCCCAATTTTCCCTTATTCATCAGAATAATATGAATCAAATACATTTGAGAACTGCAGAAAGATTTAAACATTAATATGAAGAGTTGTTAACACACAGGCAGGTATATAGGATACTATAATCACCCTTTAACAGCATTTTATATGTAATTTATTGCTACTCAATGTTTTGCTACAAGAATGCTTAATTCTCAACTTCATTTAAATTTTTATATTTTTAGTCCAAAGACAGGCCTCGACTAAAATTTACATTATGTAAGTTTATGCCTAAAGTATAACTTTTTTTTAACCAGCTAAACACAGGGTTCAGGTCACTTTTATTTTTGAATTCTGCAAGCTGTTTCGTGAAAAATAATTCTCTGCATAGGTGAGAATTACTGCTTCAATAAACTACCAACATATAAGTAGGCACAATCATTGCACTAATAATAAATTTAGAAAAGGTAGCACATATTAATGGCAGAAAGAGGACTTTTGCTGTTAATAAATTAAGTTTCAGTATGTACTCACTCGAATTAATTCAACATTAACATATGAAAAAGGTATTCTATTTCCATAATTTTATAGGAATTCTTAGCCTCCTATTTAACTTGCATATTGGTCACACATCTGTACATGTAACAAAAATAATCATTTCTTTGATTGTGCTTCTTTTAAATTTTAATTTTCTACTAGAGAACGGTAGTACTAGTTAGTATTTCAAAATGGCATACTGTACGTCTCAGAGGACAAAACATTGTTATTTACTGTACATTTCCATGATTTTCACTAAATTTTAACTAATAATGCTATTTATAAACAGATAAAATTGTTTTGCCAAAACTCACTTTGCAGTGCTGCATTTAATCCATGTAGTATTTTAACACAAATATTTCTACTGAATTAAAAATGCGAAATTTATGTGGCAAATGACAGATAGCTTAATACACAAATTTATTAGCTACATTTTTTTAATACAGTGCAAGCTCAAAATAATGTGACTCACTATACCACCATTACTGGTATATTGCAGGTGAAACTGTTCAAAGAGAAATGTATACAGTACTGTTGAACTCAAAAGATTATCACAGTGAATACAGTGGACCCCTGCTTTACAACACTAATCTGTTCCAGAGACACCATTGTATCATGAAAATATTGTAATGCGAACCCAATAACATTGTTTTTTAGCAATTCGTTCCAAGACCTTGGAAGTTTATAACTAAGCTATTTATTTCTCTAAAAGGTGATTTTTATAATGAAAATTGTACACATTGATTAAAACGAATACATTGATTAAAGCACAACACAAAAAAATCACTTCAATTAAAGGATGCAAAAACAAAACACGCAGCCAAGGTTTTACAAATGCTGCTATTGGATGAGAGGATCGCGTGGTCCAGTCAGAGACAATCGTAAGTCCATCATAAATTGATGGAAGTATCTTTCCAGTACTGAAGTTTGTGTATGGCAAATGAATTATAAAAATGAATAATAATAAAAAAATTGTTCTACAAAACGTCATCATTAAAAGATTTTGATTTATTGATAATGGTTTGTAATTTTGTTGCAAGAGGGAATAGTTGGATCGATAAATTCAGCGACTTTTCATCATATAAGTCTTTGTTATATAAGTTTCTGTGTAATGCATGCTACATTCCTGTACCCAGACATGCACATTATTTTGAGGTTGCACTGTAAATTGCAAGAATGGTAGGGTACTATATACCTTATGTAATACCCATAAGACCCACAACACAAGAATTTTTCTATTATCAGCATAGAATTTGCAATGATGAATTATAAAATAATAAAAAAAAAAAAAAAACTACTACAAAATAGCTTCATTAAAGAAATCCTTCATTCTAAATGTATTTTGCCTTAACTACTGAGAAATATAGCACTTAGGCTATTTCTCACCATTCACAAGAGATACGAAAAATTAAGATGTTCTAATCCTGCAAGACTACATATGATAAAAAAAAAATATATTTATTTGACATACATAATGCAGTAACTGAAAAAGTTTTCAATTCAACTCAAAAGTGGAATGAATTGGAAAAACATCTTTACACAAGTGACTAAGAATACATGCCTATAAGATTCAGCTTGTGCAAGTGCTGAAACCAGACGAAAAGCCTAAGTGGATGTCTTTTTCTGCAAACATTTTGAACTAAAGTGATGACAGTTTCTGCAACATATTCTGTTCTCTAATAAAGCAATTTTTCATGTACTGTATTGTTGATGGTAAACTGACAATGTTTGCACTTTCAGAAAATTTCCATGCAGTCCTCAAAATCTGATATGGCCTGATGCATAATCTTGTCATCCATCCCCTTTTTCACTGAAAATACTGTTACCTCCACTGTTATCTTCATATGCTGAGGCATATCAGCATATCAAGATACGCTGAAGCATTTTGTTTCCACAGATATAGAGAACCACTGCACTGGACTGCAACAGTCTGCACAGTCCTTCCTTCACAAAAATTTCCCATGTTGATCATGATAGTCTTATCCCTTAGCACCGTAGTCATCAGACATCACACACCTCTGAATTTTTTTTCCTGTAGAGGTTCATAAAGATTTTCCATACCAGATAAAACTTTTGCATATCAAATAACCATGAAGTGAAATGCTGCACCAATTGTCAATGGTAACTCTGAAATGCACATGGAGAGAAACTGATTAGGTGTCATATGTATAACCAAGGGTGCACATGTTGAAGAGTACTGACTATGTAAATAAAACTTTTTGATTGGTTGTACGATATTACTAAACTATTTTCTTATCATATCTAGCTTTTATTTTTTATTACAATTTAAAATTATGTAAATCTTTTATGAATGCCCTGTATTTATCAGTAGTTGAGTAAATATATAATCTTGTGCATTCTTGGTAATAATAGTGTGCACCATCTAAAAGTTAAATGTAACTTTTTTTTTTAATCCAAGAGTATGCATGGGGGGGGTCTGACAGCTACTCATTAAAATTTCATTCCTGCCTTGATCCAAATTGCCTGTCCAGTAACTCTCAAGACCAGTATCAACACGTCAGGGAGATTACCCAAATATTTGGAGATATATACATATTTATTTTACTGTTTAATATTAAACATTGAACAAATAACCAATAAGTACATTTTCTGTTCAAATGTTTTAATTTATGGCTTTTAGAGGAAAGAAGGAAAACCTTATTACAGTTGTAAAAGATATGAAGAGTTTTAATTACTCACTAGTATGTTTATTTCCATCTAAATTACACTTAATCAAATAATCGCAATTCATTTTTATTGAGGAATGAAATGAAGACAACATTGAAAGCATTGCATACTCTAAAATAAAGTTTATTTTTTTCTCTCATGAAACTCATGAGTAAATGAAGGATTTCATCCTTTGGTAAATTTCTATAAAAGAGAAACTTAAGAGTTTTAAGAAAGGATCACAGAAAAATAGAGAAATATTTAATCTACAAAATTAACATAATCATCATTCCATCTAAAAATTCCTGTTTGCCACAAAACAAGTGAGTTAAGTTTTTTTTATTTCTTGATTGTGTTCAAGACTTCTTACTAAATAAAATATCTGACCAATTTAAACATATATTACAAAACTCATTTCTTTTAACTTCATAACAAGGAGATTTCTCAACATTGTTCAGATGATCTTTGCATGACTAAGAACAACTTGTTCATCATGCTTGAAAATAAATATTAACGTGTTACATTATAATGTTGATAGACCCAGCTAAATATTCAAGATAATTTAATTTTAGTTATTTAAAGCATCTGCAACAGAGACTTAGGAGCTTCATTTGATCTTTCATTGATTTAGATGACTACCTTTTCCCCTATTATTAAGCATAAAATATTTTAATATGCTGCTTGCCAACAAACAAATTTATAGTCAACTTCAACATACTTTAAAAACAATAATTCCATTTGTCATAGCTTGATTCAGTTTTATAATAAATATGCTATGCATAGTGAATTTTTGATTCAATGGCCACAGTACTTCCTAAAGCAATTTTTGAAAGAATGCTAAAATTATTTAAGGATTATATATTTAATATCACACATTCACTCAGCTATTTTTGATAATTTTCACATGTTTCACAAAATGTTTTCACATTTTCTCTCTGTTAGTTTCATAAATACGGAATACAGTGCATTCAGTTTTGTCACCCTAAGCAAAGATTAAATTTACATATACTAGCACAAATATGCCAATAAAGACTTATATTTATATAATACACTTTTCTACAGTACCATTTAAAGAGTTCTAAATATATGTTTTCCAAAATTATGCAGAGCTTATTTCCAGACCAAAGGGTAATTCCTTGTAAAAACAAAATATCTGGAGGATGGATGAGTCACATTAAGTAAAAAAAAATTAAGCAAACAAATTCTAGTCGAAAACAAAGTTATACACAGTATTAATAAAAAAAATAATAATAAAATAAATAAAAAAAAGAAAGAAAAAACACCACTAGTTTATAAATCAATTGACCAAGCATAATTAATGTGAAAAGTGAATTTATTGTGACTCGTTCACCAAGCATAACTTTTAAAAATGGTAGCAAGGCACGCAATGCTTTGTTGAATTACAATATACCAAAGGGTCTCTCTCTCTCTCTCTCTCCCCCCCCCCCACCTTCCAACATGATTGCTATGTCTAAAAAAATTGACCAGTATAGACACAATCACTGGATAATGCACATGGCAATTCCATTGCATGGCTGCTGCATACCTCAAAACGATGGAAGAACAAAATGAAACACCGAGAAAAGGTTAGGGTAAAATTCAATCAATATTTGATCTAGATTAGATAAACAAATTCCATTTGAATTGAAAATTTCTAGTATGTCCTAGGATCAGTGAATGATAATTGGATGCAAAGCATATTTCTACTTAAACGACTCAGCACACAGAAATGTATAATACGAATCGAAACAATCCAAATATGACTTATGCGATATGGTTAAAAAGTAAACTCCATTATAGAGTTTTATCTCCTATAAGTCTTTTAGCGTAGCAGTGTCAAGCTCATAAGTGCTTATCGGCCATAAAGATGCTTCTTGGGGTGGACGGGTATGAGCTGTACCAACAGCTCACAGTTCTCACTAGCATGCATACCAGTATATGTATTATTAAAGAAATATAAATATATTCTTTTGGTATTTTTGAATTGCCTTTTGTTTTTGACCTTGTATTTTTATATATTTCTCCTCGCACAACACAATCTCCTGGCTAGCAATTTATGAAACTTCAATTTTTTAAAATTATATTTTTTGATTAAAAAAAATATATAATCTTATATTAGTATATCTCCTTTAAGTATCACAATTCACAATTATTTTCACATACTGTGAACCTGTAAAAGTCGACAACCATTAAACTGCAAAAAAACATTTGAGGGCTACATGGCTTACCAGTTTGACAAAAAGTTCCATTAAACCAAATTGGTTTTAAAGCACATTTCAGTAAACCAAGAAAATTTCAAATGACTTTTTTTGATTAATTACAAAAACGTTTACTACAAAATGATTTTGTAGTTAACATTGTCTGACACTAAACCTTTGATACATTAGTGGATAAGGCTGTCTCGAGGGCTCCTTGGCATACTGACTGTTCTAGTCATGGTGCATCAATTCAATGATGTAATCTTTGGTTGTGTATTATGTGTCTACAAGTAAGTATGGACTGATAGGTCAATTTGCATGTTGTGCAAACTGAAAAATCTAGAATAACTCATGAAGGAAAAATCTCATTTCCTCCCCAACATTGCTTAACTCTGGCTCCATTTAAAGAGAAGAATTCCTCCAGTTTGTGAACTCAGATCTCTTCCCCCCCGACACACACACATCAGACAGCATGGTTCGGAGAATAAGCATGAATTAACATTATAGTATTACACACTCAGGTGTTTATGTACATGTTTATAAGACAGCCATGCACTATTAATACAGGTGTTAATGGTGCATGCCTGATTTATAATTGTCCTATAATGGGGTTTGAATATCTTGCGCATACTTGTAAACAATAGTGTACACCAGCTAAAGTGTTAAAATTTAACATTTTTTGTATTTAACTCAAAAGGCATATGGTGGGGGTGTGTGGTAGCTCTTCCCATGACAGCCTTTCCTGCCTCCATCCACAGTGCCTGCCTGCCTGCCTAGTTGCAACTTGGGGCATAGCATATCTGCAGTAATGTTCAAAAAAACATTGCTATAGATATGCTATACCACAATCATTTCACTTCAGCTTTTACCAGATAAAGAAAGGCACAGCACAGCTACTAATGAAACCTACCATATAGCTAATGATGCAATGACACCCAGTTATAAGTTTTAGAAAGCTTTATTTTATTTTAATAATTATTTTTAATAATTCTCTTTCACATAATGAATCATATTTCTTCTATTTCTCAGATGAATGATGTTGCCAAAGTAGACTCAATTTAATTTTAGTAAATATACAGTATCCTAACAAAATGCAATGAGGAAATCCAAAATTTATTGTCGGTGTGCTCATTTTATTCAGTTTCCTACCTCTAAACAAGACCCACAATATCAAACTTTAATCATAATAAAATTTTATTATGATTTAATTTATAATCATAATTTTAAAAATGTTATTTAATACATTATATATTGTTCACTTATTTAATTTAGATAAATAATTAAAGGTTTCAACATTTTACTTTGGGAATAGGTGAAACTGCAACTGTACATTTATATGCATATATAAATTGTGGGCAAGAATACCATTTATAATATATCACTTATAACGGTAGGCAGGAATACCACATTAATTGCCAGGAATCAGAGAACTGAAAAGTGAAATTTGAGGGTTAACATTGACAAATGCAAGGTAGGAATACCACATTAATTGCCAGGAATCAGAGAACTGAAAAGTGGCATTTGAGGTTTAACATTGACATATGCAAGGTACTGCTGTTGTTTTTGTTTAGGAGCATTAGCAACTAAGGCCATATTGCTCCGGGATATGCGGTGGTCATTCCCTGAACTTTCCGCATCCTCCGTATTTGGTGGTGACAGGCTCGAACCCCAGTCTAATCAAAAAGCGTGTGCTAAGCACTGCTGCTCCTTCCCACCTGGCTATGGAGGCGCCTGCAAGGTACTGCATACAGGCAGCAGTAATACCAGAATAACTTACCGAACGAGTAGGATCACACTCAAAGTGGAGAACAAAAAAGACCTGGAGGTAACTGTACAATAAGACATTTCTCTTAGCAGTACAGACATGCAGAGCTTATGTTGTTTTGTCAATGATATACAGGAATTTTGCCAACAGGTACAAGGAGGTGACTAAACAAGATTAGTTAGGAGCAAAAAAAAAAGTAATCTCACAAAGGACTTCAGTTGTGCAAACTGCAGCATCTGGAAACTAGGCCTGTGAAGAGACCTGGATTGAGGTTTTTAAAGCTTTGTTGTATGGGCTGAGCAAACTACATACTGGTGTCATCCTTACTCTTGCTCAGAAAAACCAAAATTGAGAAAGGTTGGTTGCAGGATAGATGTGCACAAAATTTGCTTTTGGCTACAGTAATTAATTGCTGGAACAAACTTCCATCTGGTGTTGTAGAAGTGGGTAGTTTGAATAAATTTAAAGAAACACTAGACAAATTATTAGATTTTTTTTTTTTTTTTTTTGCTGATGTTTAAGCTTGCTTGTTTGCATCACTTGCCACTACTAATACTAAACGATGCAATTTTTTTTCATTACTAATATAAATAGGATCAACCCAAACATGTTTTATTATATGATGATTATTATGCTAATCAAGAATTAGACACACACACACACACACACACATAGCAATCTCAATATAATGTGGGTGTTGGGGACCAACCTTAACACCCAACATTATAAGCTAATCACATAACTGAAAATGAAATTTATCAAATTTTTAAGACTATAATGCATTAAGGGCTTATGCCTCAGGTTGCGAGAGAGTTAGACTATGTACACGTTAGTGCAAATGCATAATATTAGTACACAGCCAATTTTAGATTAGCAAATTATTTGCAAAAGCGGCATCGTTTAAGTCATATCTCATATTGTGAATACCTTCACAACGAGTTGCCATGACATTGCACTACTTCGAATAAGTAATGCTTCACCTAAAGGAGAAGACTATGGTTACTCATTCTCAGTGGATACCATCACCTAGACGGCACCGTTTCAGGGCTATTTGGCCCTTCTTTGATGGGTACCCAAGTGATGTAATAATGGCAAAACAGTTATGAAGTATAACTCCACAATATGAGAGATGCCTGATGGTGTATAAGATGAATTAGGGCATAAGCCCTAATGCATTATAGTCCTCATTCATTTTATACACCACCAGGCATCTCTCATATTGTGGAGTTATACTTCATAACTGTTTTGCCATCATTACATCACTTGGGTACCTACACCGAAGAAGGGCCAAATATCCCTGAAACGGTGCCGTCTGGGTGGTGGTATCCACTGAGAATAAGTAACCATAGTCTTCTCCTTTAGGTGAAGTATTACTTATTCGAAGTAGTGCAATGTCATGGCAACTCGTCGTGAAGTCGTGTATTCACAATATGAGATATGACTTAAACGATGCCTCTTTTGCAAATAATTTGCTAATCTAGAATTGGCTGTGTACTAATATGATGCATTTGCACTAACTTGTACATAGCACCAATTTAAGCTAATTAACTAACAATTAAGCAGCATTTTTATTTAAGCAAATTTTGTTGTGTATCTGCTTTTGTTTTTAAAAGCTTTCTAAAAGCAGAGTAGACTAAATAAATTAGCATTTTAGTTGGAAAATTCAACGTTACTGTAGTTCAAGGGGAAAAAAAATGCCGTACTTTATTAACATAAAAATACTAAACAGTACTACACTTAAAATTCCAAATTTGGCAATTTCTAATTCCAGTCAAAGTGAAATGTTTATAGCAAAGCCAGTTTACTACAGTAAAGAGCTATAAACAGGCAACAAGTAACAGCAAAACTACATAATTAAGCCCCCCTCACACACAGGTAACATCAATAAGAATGATATGGTTGGGATCCTATAAGTACTGGTTTCTATATGCTTCATAAAGGAGTATGGTAATTTAATTATAGTTAACACTTTCTTTACAGTGTACTGTGCACAAGAAATGCATTAATAAATGGTTGAAGAGTGATATTCTAAGTGGTTTCCAATCTTTTTACCACCCAGGCCTAATGTTTCTTCAAAGACTGCAGCATAAGCTTCAGGCTTCCTTGTACCATATGGCTAATAACAATAATAAGACAATCTATTCATCAAATTGTTTTTATTAACTAATAATTCATTTTCCCATTTTTCAACATCAATGCTTGAAATTTTGTCAAGTAACAAAAATTAAAAGAAAATGAAAAAAATCATACGTGGATAAACTGCAAACCATGTAGTTTACCATATTGAAAATAGCTAGTGGAGCCCCAGTATAGTTTCACATCACAGGCTGGGAACCATTGTTCTAACATATAACACAGCAAGTTATTTAAGTTGAATGTTGAATATAAATGAAGCATATCTCTCTTACCAGTCTCCACTTGAAATCACAAACTAACAAAGAGTAACAAGAATAAAATATATCGACATTTAATACTTGAGGAATGTTAATCCCGAATATGACTTAGTACCATCTTCTGAGATTGTTTTCAAAACTGAGTAATGCAGAGATGTGTAAAGTTAGAAACAGCTTGAATTAAAGTTTTAATATATATATATATATATATATATTTTTTATATAATAAGTAATATGGAAAGAAAGTTAATAAATTGTACCAAAAAGTAACTAATACTTATGGTCTAATGCACTTGTAACAGCAATATGGCATTACGACCATAATGCATATAAAATATGTTGTATATAGAAATTAATATTGAAAACAATACCATGATAGATTTATAGAAAACACTAGGAATAAAGAAAGGTTAGTATAAAAAAAAGGAAAAGAAGAGAATATAAATTAAAACATATACAAAAAACTTATCTACACACACTCTAGGTGACTTCTTCTGGGGCCAACCATCCAGACTGAAGGCAAAAAAACAACAAGGAGTTCTCTGTTTTTGTAATGATCAATATCTGCTAAGTTATATGAAATAATAATAATAATAAAGTTAGAGATTAAGAAATCTGAATCAAAACCAATAAAAGGTAGTTAAAACTTTTAGAATAATAAAAAAGATAATATAATTATACAAGCATATATTGAACATCGTTGACCTGACAGAGAACGTAATTTAATAATTAAAATAAGAATAAATGTAAAGCATAAGGCATATCTATCTTATCCAAGACGCGATATAGTAACAACAATATTTGTTGTTGTTTGTTTGTTATTTGGTTTTTAGGAGCATTAGCAACTAAGGCCATATTGCTCCGTGAATATGCGGTGGTCATTCCCGACCTCTCCGCATCCTCCGTATTTGGTGATGACGGGCTCGAACCCTGGTCTAATCAAGAAGCGCGTGCTACGCACTGCTGCTCCTTCCCACCTGGCTATGGAGGCCCCTAACAATAGTTGTCATGAACGAAATGCAAATCCCTCTAGTGAGTTAATATGTATGTGGTGACCCCTATGTGATGAATGTGGTAAATAGCCAATTATTTAAGTTAACGCAAAGAGAAACATGCGGATAGTAAGATGAATAAAAACTAATAGAGTAGGAATAATAGTACCTGAACTCTGTGAAGGCAAAAATATAGTAGTAAAAATAAGAAGTAGTTTCTCCTGCATCCTTGGATTACCCTAATAATTTAGGAGAAATAAGAATAAAGAGTGTAGGACAGCTTAAAGACGATGCAAGATATAATTTGTAGCTCGGGTATGTCCGGGATCACAAACCCATTCCTATAGTAGGACCCCGAGCTGAATTTTCATGTCACCTTAGTGTTAACTAAAGTATATACAGTGTTATTATAAAATAAAAAATAAGTCCTTCAAGTCCTGAAGTTATATGAAATAATAATAATAATAAAGTTAGAGTTCGGGTACTATTATTCCTACTCTATTAGTTTTTATTCATTTTACTATCTGCATGTTTCTCTTTGCGTCAACTTACATAATTGGCTATTTACCACATTCATCACATAGGGGTCACCACATGCATATTAACTCACTAGTGGGATTTGCATTTTGTTGATGATAACTATAGTTGTTACTACATCGCGTCTTGGATACGGTATATATATCTTAAATTACATTTATTCTTATTTTAATTATTAAATTACGTTCTCTATCAGGTCAACGATGTTCAATATGTGCTTGTATAATTACTTTATATTATCTTTTTTTTTATTATTATTTTATTATTTCTATATACAAAATAATCAAAAAACTTAATCTCTGAATTTATTATTATTAATTCATATAACTTAGCAGATATTGATCATTACAGAGAACTTGTCGTTTTTGCCTTCAGTCTGGGTCGTTGGCCCCAGATGAAGTCACCTAGTTTGTGGGTAAATAGCAATAAGTTTTGTGTATTTATATTCTCTTCTTTTCCTTTTTTTTTTTTTTTTTTTTTTTACTAACCTTACTTTATCCCTAGCATTTTCTATAAATCTATCTTGGTATTATCTTTAATATTAATTGCCACACACACATACACACCCTCTTATGCCACTACAGAAAAAACCTTTCCCCCCATTAAATAGATATCCCTTGGGCTATGCATTTAATAAAATAACCCAGCTTCTTTTCAATAGAAAATTAGGCTTGATTACATTCTGGATCAGACTACTAGTATTTTTTCTATCTAAGGTATTTAATTTTGGTTATGAAAGCAAGAAAGCTACACAGTAAAGTATGCTCAACTATTTACATTAAAAATAAGTCATTCAGTTTTTGTATATTTGACATATTCCTCTTTAAATCTGCATAAGCTTCCCACCTCCACAACACCAACTGGGATTTTATAGCATCTTTTTATGAAGAACACTCCTACTAGTAACCAACTCTAATAATATGAAAGGTGTTCACACTTCGCATTATGCTATTAGTAGTTTTTGCTAATCTAATATTATTTCACAGTTCAGAAAATCTCATTGGTAATAAAATTTTTCTCTACAACTGAATATACTGTAAATGATAAATATTGTAATTGGTTCCCCTCTCAGAAGTAATATTAACTTTTGAGTTTCCCAAATGAAACATCAGCTTTGTGAATAGGGCACAATAGTTTTTCATCCCTCTTAAAAAGAGAATGCAGTCTTAAATTCTTGACCAGTGGTGATTAGATAGTGCTCTGATCCTTTTTGGACATTTTTATGATTTAATATAATAATAATAATTTAATAATAGCCTTGCCAAATACTTGCGCAATGTGTATTTTTGGTTGTAAACTTCTCTGTTTAGATGAACACTGGGTTACCTGTAATTTTGTGTGAGTGTGTGCACACACACGCACACAGTCAGCTCTGCACTGATATAAATTTTTATATTCATAGATAAGGTAGGGTATGGGAGAAATTGCAAATTTCTAGTAACCTGTCTTGGATAAGTCCTGTTCTTTAAAAAATTTACTTTCTATGAATATATTGCAGAGTAGTTCAATTAGCAAACTTTTATGCAACTGCACCCTCCTTAGATTAGCAACATTTTCACTACATTCTCCTTTAACACTCTGAATAATGTGCACTCGTGTGAGCATGCGAGCACAGAGTAAAATCCAATTACAACATGGGGCAAACAAATTCTGTTGTACTGAAATTTCATTCTAATGAATATCTCTCAAAATTATTTTAAAAAAGACCCATTACTTTTTAAAGTATGTTTTGTTGCACTTTTCCAAACAGCTTTTAATTTATTTTACTTAAAATAAAATCAATAATAAGTAATAAAATATGTACTACAAAAGTAAATATATGATACATATTATAGGTTTGAAAGAATATTTTACTTATAAGAAATAGCATATAAAATTTTAATAAGTCACATTCAAAAATATAGTATGGTATATATATATAACTGCATTATTTTCAAGTATTAATGTTAATTTTATTACTTTTTTGTGCATTAATCTGAAAATAGTCATACGAAATGTGTAATTTCAGATTTCATTAAATGAATAAGTTGAATAAAATTACAATTCTAACGTATTTTCCAGAATGGATGGGTTGCCTTTGAGAATTTTTCTATAGCAAAAGGCATGAAAATACTATGCCTCTTTCTTTTGTCCACACCAGCTTTTCTTATACACCTCAACTAGGGATGGAATAAAAAATTATATCTCACAGGATCTGCTATCATGCAATTTTTTTTTTTTATGAAAGGCATTAGTGTACTGTAGCACTGCATACCATAGAGAGAGAGAGAGAGAGAGAGAGAGAGCGTGTGCGCAAGAGCACTACTAAATCTTTAAATAAATGATAAAGGAATTCTTCTGCCAAATTAAATTTTTTTTTTTTTTTTCACGCTACCACTTGCATTTCTTTTTTGCTTCTTTAATACAGGATGCATTCAACAAGGCATTCCAGATTAGTTTGGACAAGGTTGACGTAACCAAACTAATGTTTATTCATTCATACACAAAGTATTCAGGGTTTCCCATGCAACTTTCTTCCTTAAACAAACAGATTTTAAACATAAGTGGACTTTGACAATAATTTGTTGTTGTACTCAAATTTTGAAAGTTATTGAAATAAAACGAAGCACTAATATAAAGGAAGTCAACTGGGACCTGGAAATATTTTCATTAAAGTGAAATTTTCATGAAAGTGGTAGTTATAATAAAATTTTGCTGTGTACACAGAGAGAGAGAGAGAGAGAGAGAGAGAATTTGGTATAAACAAACAGCATGTAACGATAAATAACTGATTGAAAATCAAATTTGAATAAAATTAAATGTTAAAAGGAAATTATATTTATTTATAATCCTTTATTTACTAGATAAGAAACTATGGTGCTTGTGCATGGGTGAAGTTATCCAAATGTTTACCAAAACAGATATTAATACAAATGCTATCCAAATGTTTACCAAAAGCAGGCAGTTATAAAAAAAACAAAAAAAAAAAAAACAAACAATATTGGGTGAAACAAGGAATTTCATGATGGTACTGTTGTTACTTTACAAAAGGGAACTAAAAGATTTTAAAAACTGCATACATATGATTTTTATCAATACCTTAAGGCAATAAGCACCACTTATCTGACATAAAAGGAGATGGTTAAGCATATATATATATATATTTTAAGATTTTATAAAAATAATACTGGACTGATATTTGTGGCATTCAAGCTTGTAAAGACAGATACATGGAAATACATAATCCTATAGAATCTCTAATATAGTTTTTAACTAGCTGTATCCAGTATGTGTGCAGACTTGGCACACAAAAACATATATATATATATATATATATACACACACACACACATGCACACACACACATATATAAAACCACATGATTTTTTAAAAACAACTTATCCAGAAATAATTTGTTAAAACTTTTCTATACAAAAAATGACAAATTTTCATTTCTTATACTTCTATTTTATGTCACTAAACCCCTCATGCTCTAAATTATGAATGAAAAATCTGAAATTCATACTGACAGATTTTGTCAATCGGTTTCTACCATATCATTCAGGAACTAAACAAATACTTTGTAGACAGTGCTTTTGTTCCAAATTCAACCTTTTGTAAGGATGTCATGAATAACATGCACTGAAGTGAAATAAATGCTTTTGAATTAGAAAACTTTTAGCACAGTTTTAAGTCTGTATACACTTCCCATCAATAAAGAATGCTGTGGTCCAATGAGAGACAAAATATCACAATCTGTATTAATGCAACAATATCCTATGCCAAAAATAAAGCACCTAATGATCAAGCAAGTCCAAGTACATATGCATATATACATGTGCACACACACACAATGTGTCTGTGTGTTGAAAAAAGCTGCCCGGAAGCTGGACTGATAATGAAGATTTACAATATCTGATTCTGCACATGGCCTGTCATAGTAACATACTTTGTCTTCTAGCTCGACCTTGTCCTGTAAATCAAAAAAAAATATATCTATATATATATATATATATATTTATATATATACCAATCAATTTTTTTTTCTTTCTTTTTTTTCTTTTTTGAAGACTAAGGACAATTTCATTTCTTAGAAGACATTACTTACAAGAAATTGCCACTGATACATTTCAGAAACGAGATGGTGAAATTAAAAAGTGAATAAGTGAGGGAATGCGTGACTAGTGGGTTAGGGGTTTTGGTGCCAGTTAACATGGTTTATCATGTATTATAATATAATAAAAAATTAAAGCCATAAAATTAGAGACCAGATTTTATTTAAATAAATAATTTGATCCATTTTATACATGAATCAAAGGGAAGTCAAAAGTGCTTGGAAGGTATGGAGAAGGCAGTGTATGGTATTCAATATGTATATAGAGGAACGGTGGTGAAACAAAAATATAAAAACTAATATAAAATTTAAAAAATAAACTGTCTCTAATGAATTGAGCAGAAGAGTTGAGTCAGAAGGAAATTACCAAGGTTTCAGCAGTAGCCATCTGTCAGACGGCAAAATGCTTATAAATGTCAACAATAATGATCTCTCTTGTAGCTCTTATCCTCTCAGAATTTTCAAAAGTTGAGACCCCAACTGTATGCAAGAAACAAACTGGATGAATGACAGCTTATTAAGTTGGCTTCACAGTTAATAAGGATGTGAACTATAAAGAACCTCATGCACTCTTGTTGAATGTCTCGGGAGATGTCAGGCAAATTGAGTCAGTGTGTGAGGAACAAGTCAAGAATATGTTTGTTGATACTATTAGTAAGCTCCATAGCAGAACACTTAAGTTAGGGGGTGTGAATTTAAATGAAGTGGAAGAGTACTACTACTTGGATATACTGTACTATTAAGCCATATCAGATTGCAATATTCCAATTCTAGGAAGCAGCAAAGGTGTGATAGAGTAACAGAGGACCAAATAACACAAATACAGAACAGCAAATAACACAAATACAGAGCGAGAGAGAGAGAGAGAGAGAGAGAGAGAGAGAGAGAGCAATAGGTATAGTATATCCTTGTTAATTCAAAACCTATCCACACAGGAATCCAGATGCAAAATATTAATTCAGTTTGTCAGCAACCCTAATAGGGTCATCAATTATTATGTCATTCATATCTAGTGGGACAATGGCTCATCCCTCTCTTTCTAGCACTAACATAGGCGAAGAATTCTTTGTTACTTTTCTTAACCAGACATCTTGTAATCAACCTTAGCTGACCTAATCTGCTTAGTGACTTGATTACAAACTACTTTATACTTAGTGGCATAACTAGAAAAAGTGGATCCCAATGCAAAGTTTAGTGTGGGTCCCTCCTGAAAATATTTGTTTTGTTTAAAGTGACCAGATCAGACCTTATTATATTCCAATGCGGAACATTGATTTTACAACTCCCCCCCCCCCTCCCCAAAAAAAACAACATATTAAAATTTTTTATATATAAAATAATATTCACATACAAAATATAAATTAAATTCATATACTTCTTTGAACTAAACTTATAAAATAAAATATCACACTTCTTAAAAAAACAATATATATATATATTTTTATTATTTTTTTCCCACATATATTTGTTTTATTTCACAGAAATACCTATATAATATAGGCCTGACATAGCTCAGTGGTCAGGAGCATGAGTGCAGTAGCATATGCTCTTTGAGTGGACTGAGGTTTGAGCCCGTGACTGCTAAATACCATTAACATTTGTATCGATTGATTTATTGTAAACTTCGCTGACCAGGTGGTTGTGCCGGAGTATAAACAAGAACATTTCTGTGAAATAATACTAATAATACACTTCTTTTAACAATAAAAACAACAGAAATTTAAAAAAAATATATAATTAAATATATTTTCTGCGGAGTGACTTTTTCTTAATAATTTTTCATTATTTGCTATTTCTTCGTAAAATTATTCACAAAAATTAGCAAAATTGCATTTAACTAGTAGTAGTATTGCTTTCAGCGTTTCTACAGTCTGTTGTGTTTTTTCTGACTTCCACAACTTATTTACTACCGAAAAAAACTTTCTGTTGCACTATTGGTTCAAAGCAAACGATATGCATTATGTTTTCCATTAAGTATGGAGGCTACATGTCCAATCTGGAACATTTTCCGGGAGAGTTTGCAATGCAGGGCAAACAACTTAAATCCAGGATTATGTCACGCATAAGTGACATCTGGTCACTTCAATTTTGGTAAAAATAAAAAATTAACAATACAACGGTAAATGTGTACAGGTAGTTCCTGGTTTTACGAGTTAATTTGTTCCTAGCGTGCACTCATAAAATGAAAACTCGTAAAGCAAGAATTTATTTCCCATAGACAATGTTAGAAACAGGGGTTATGTTCTCAACAATGAAATTAATTAGTTAGCTAATTAGTTTATCCAAAGAAATGAAAACATAGCCTGTAAAATCAAGCAAATTATAATTTAAAGAAAATATTTATGACTTACAAATGTTAAAGAATGTTTATTCTTCATCATCATCAGACTAAATGCACACTCGTTGGTCACTCATTGTTGGATTGGCACTCGTTGGTTTTTTGCACAAGAGTTGTCGTCTTCTTCAGAAGTGCTTCAAGAGGCATTTGTTTCCAAGACAATCTCTTCTTTATAAATTTCACGATAACATGCTGTTGTTGTTGTTATTTGGTTTTTAGGAGCATTAACAACTAAGGCCATATTGCTCTGGGGATATGCGGTGGTGATTCCCTGACCTTTCTGCATCCTCCGTATTTGGCAGTCACGGGCTCGAACCCCGGTCTAATCAAGCGTGCTACGCATTACCGCTCTTGCCCACCGAGGCACCACGATAATATGCATAAGCATTTTTAAAGGCACACACAAACTGCAACTAACATGATACGCGCAAGTGGGATTGCAACTAACACGATTAGTTTAAGAAGCTTAAAAAAAAAAAAGGAATGAAGAGAAGATTCTGAAAAATTAATGTTTTTTATATTATTGAAGACTGAGTGAAGGGGAAACACATTTCACCATAATTAACGTAAAAACACAATTCCAGCTATTGGTATTTTTGCAAATGCAATAACCTCGAGTTTACTACCCGTTTATAATTGATTGCACTAACAGAAAAGCCCAATAAACCAGAAACTGCTAATTGTTTTTGTTTTATGGTCGTGACCTCCAAGAAATGTGCTTTAGAAAAATATCATGAAGGCATTTAAAATTGATTCTTATAACAGAACATATGATAATGATGAAAGTGTAGTGCGTTTTAATGATTTGAATTGGTAACTAATACAATTTACATTATAAAAATGACCTTTTAGAGAGATAAATAGCTTAGTTATACAGCGAAATTAACTTCCGAGGTCCTGGAACAAATTATCAAAACAGTGTGTTATTGGGTTCACATTACAATATTTTCACGATACAATGGTGTCTCGGGAATGTATTAATATCGTAAAGCAGGGGGCACTGTATTGTATAACTACACACTTGGTTTGAAATGCGGTATTTATTAATGTTTAACATTCATTTTTTGTAATTAATGTTCATATTTTCGATTTTGTTGATGGGGGGGGGGGAAACTCGTAAACCCGGAAACTCACATAAAGCAAAAAATCGTAAAGCGGGAACTGCCTGTATTTAAAATATTTATGAATACAACATAAAAACAAAAATAATATTAAATTCTGTAAATATAAGTATGAAAAATAAATTCTGAAAATTAAATGAAGTAATATATTGACTTACATGATTTAGAATGGTTTTTGTCTAGATTTGGCATTGGCAAAGTCATTAATTTAGAAATGTCCATTCTTTCAGCTTCTTGCACTTCTATGCTAAGCAGTGCTAGTGCTGATAGATGTTGTTGTTCCGTGGAGTTTCTCAAATAATTCTTAATCAATCTTAATTTCATGAAAGAGTGTTCAGCAGTTGATGCAATAACCGGAATTGTCAAAAATATCAATAAGGAGCAGACTTCCAAAAAAAGTAGCACTCATATAGTAGTATTTTACTATGAGTAGTCCTGCAAATTTGCAAATAATTTTAATTTTTGCAATTTCACTTTTTAGTGAATTTACGCAAAGTAGTAATTGCACTGAAATTGATTCTGAAAAGTCACTTAAATTTATTTTGTACCTTCTCTGCATTTTTTTATAATGGAATTGTCATCAATTTGGAGTAAGAAATGCAAACAAGTCAGAAACTGTATTTAGTCCTTGAAACCTTTTGTGCAGTTCACTGTCAAGTCAATTACACAATAAAAAATGTTAACTTTAAAGAACAGTTTTACATTTTCAAATCTGTAGTCCTCTTCCAGTTCATCAAAATGTTTCTTAACAAATCTCCTCTGTTTATTTGCAAAATGACAATGTATTCCCCATTTCTGTGCAATAGATGATGCTTCCTTGACAATATTTTCAAATTCATTTCTTAATTTTTTCACTTGATTATACAATGTTTCTATGCCCAATGCACCTTAACCAATATCCATATTCGTTCTTTACATAATCGTTGATGTTGAATTAATACGCAAGATTTTTCTATCAGTACAGTGGTCAACACAACAAAATTTTCAAAATTATTTTTAATCCAGACAGCTTCTGACTTTATCACTTTTATGATGATTGTATGATAATTTTATTTAATGCCATTAGCAAATCAGGAAATCTCAATTTAATAGCAATTATAGATGCAAGCTGACTAGACCAATGAGTTGGATTTAATTTCTTTAATACAATATCACATTCATTTGTAATTTGAGATAACAAATTCCAATAGTTTATACTGTAGTCCAGTGGTTCCCAATCTTTTGTCACTCCAGTCACACTTTAAGTTGAAAGACGAATATTAACAGCTCACCAAAATATTGATTGCCATTGAACTCAATGGAATTTTTCCTAATCTCGCGGCACACTTGAAAAGGGTTGCGGCACACCAATGTGCCGAAGCACATCAGTTGGGAACCACTGCTGAAATAGTTAAATATTTCCAGTATTCCATTCACTGCATCTTTAATAACTTGATTGAGATTGTGTATGTACAATGCATTCAGTTGTAATTCTTTTAGGTGGCATTGTACTCCTGAATATGCACCACTCATTGTGTTTGCTCCATCGTACCCTTGCCCACGACATTTTGAAAGATCCAGATCACTTGAATTTATGGAGTCACAAATAATTGACATTATTCCAGCAGTTGACCCATCAGTAATGGTGAGAAAAACAAGGAATGTTTCTCTGACATCTAAACGTTTAGGTCTGTCGTCATACAGATATTTTACAATATGGACATAATGGTACACCACGCTTACTTGATCCATTTTTGAGATATCTTGCATTGTATCAGCAATGATGGAAAAATAGGGCTTCTTTAATAACCTTAGTTAATTGTTTTCTTATATGTTGGCCCAAGCATTCAATAACTTCATTTTGGATTTTGGGACTTAAATAAGTAATGCATCCAATTGGTAAATTCACAATCTGTCTCATAATTGGGTCATATTCTGCTAACAACTTTACATCTGACAAAAACGTAGGTATCACTTAAATTTCTTGATGATCCCTTAAAGTTAATGAATTTCTCGACAATTTTAGGATTATTTTAATCACCTGTTAATGCACATTTTCTTCCATAATTCTATCAAGTCCTGCATTTCTTTTCCATGTTTATTTTGCGATGCATGCTTCTACGTGCTTACAGCTATTTTCATGATCCTTAATTTTAGTAGACAAATTTTGTCAATCATTGATGCCTTTCGTCCAGTTTCATCTAGTTCCAGAAAACATCCAGCACGGCTCGCAATATACAGAATCCAGTTTTTTGGAGTAGCACAACTATTGCCTGTTCATTTTTAATCCAGGTTGAGTAATATTTTACTTAAAATTATCTTTTTTTTTGGAAATGGTCCTTTCGGCTTGCAAGCACTGTATTTTGTAATGTCTTCATACTTACTGTTAAATTCTCTGGATAGTTTGTAATGTTAGTGGTGTAATTCTCTTTTTTAAGATTTTTGATATTGATATTTTCAGTTTCTTTCAATGTTGAAAAAGCTTCATTTTATTCCATGGAGAGAGAGAGGATTACTCTTCTTCAGGTGTTTTTTGAATATCATTCGCTTGCTCAACCTCAATTGATGGCTCTTTTCCCATTTGGTCGGTCAGTGTCAAAAGTTATAGATTGACTTGTTGTTGACGTGAATTCTGTTTCTGGACGAGCGGAATATGAAGTAAATTTTGGAATTTTTTTTAACTTCTTTTGTTAGAGCTTTGTTAGCAGCGCGTTTTATTTTGCGTTTAAAAGCACTGCTTTTTCTTCATGGTTAATTTTAATTCGAAAAATAATTAACATTTTTATACTGAACTAAATAAATAACAAAATACTAATGAAAAACAAAATAACACCGAATATTAGAACAAATCTAAAATTACACTTATAGACTTTCAGCATGGCTTATTTCGGTTATGTTGTCAGCTGTTACATAGCAGAATACATCACTCCTAATCTCTTAACCTACACTTTACCACCGCTAATGCTAATCCATTACTGTTTTAAAAATGGATGTGCACTACCATGTGAGTTATAATGTCATGAGTCATTTATGAGACGATTGAGGGAAAGTAAGGAACAAAAGTAAACTACAGCCTTTAGATACTTTAGTTTCGGTTTGGATTTGGATCTAACTGAAACAAACAGCAGTATCATTAATTGCCTTTCCCTTTTTGGCACCTCTGACTTAGTGACTATTTCTTTGCCTTTTTTATATAAAGAAAAACTGTTTATATAAACATAACACTGAGTGGAAAGCAAGAACCCGCTACCTTACTATGGGAGAAGGGTGCTAGAGTTCAGAGTTGCGTTGCTTTCTACAATGGCCGAATCAGCTTCTATAAAACAGGAACTGTGAAGCAGTCAGGGAATTTTTTTTTTAATTGAGTAAAAATGTACATTTTTACTCAATTAAATTTTTTTCTGATTCAGGCAGTGGGCCTCCCTTTCAGTCATGAGCCCCAATGCACCCCATTGGCACAGTTACACCACTGTACTTACTCTAAATTTCTATGATAATTCCCTGATAATTTATAATCATCCCGTGCATTTTTTTTCTTTTCTGCTATTGGTCTCATAAGTTCATCCGACATTCATTTAGGTCCAAATTTTGAACAGTACTTTTTGGTTGGTATAAATAGCTTAGGAGTTTCTATGATTACTTTGCTGAATGCTTCCCATTTAGAACTTGCAGTTGCTAACATTAGTAGTTGGTCCCACTTAAAAGAATTTAAAAACTGCCTAAGATCATTATAGTCACCTTTACAAAAGCAAAATCCCTTCCACTTACTCTTAACAGTAGTGATCTTTAAGTTAAGCCCACATCAATGCATTTAGTAGTTCCTTTTTTTGGAAATTCTTAATCCATGATGAGTCACTGCTGATAATTATATCAAGAGTATTGCTCTCTCTCTCTCTCTCTCTCTGGTGTAGAAAACAGACATCAAATAAATCCAGAAAAGTTCTGCTATGGGTGAGTGACCAATCCATAAGTTCCAGTCAATATTAGGAAAGCAAAAATACCTCGTTATAAGGATTTTGATTTAATGGCTCATATTATTTGTCCATATAGTCATTCATTATAACCACCACATTCAACTAGCCTATAACAAACTCCAACTCTCATTTTTGTTTTCTCAGTGTTTATGTAGCACAAAACTAACTCAAAATTACACTGAGCATCCATGTCAACTGGATGCAATTGCCTTAGATTCAATGTGCTTCCCATTCTTAACCAAGTGCATAACTCCTCCCCCACCTGTTATGTCGGGCCTGCTTTAATAAACTGCTAGTCTCACATAAGAAGTTAGCATTGGCTAACACAAGAAGTTAGCCAATGCTAACTTCTTATGTAATAGATAAGGCAGTATATACTGTGTAGTTTTACTAATTATTCTCAATGGAGCATCATCTCCATTTTATATTTATTTTGGTGATTCAGTGATAATTAATGTCACAATAACACAGTGATAACTATTTCAGAGTTGCAGAATCAGTGATATGCTTTAGATGCTTATGGTGACATTCAATTGTATTTAAACATAAAAGTAGTGATTTTATTTAGACATTCTTAATAAGGCATATCTGACTGTGATTCACTGTATATATATCTTTGGCAATAAAGATTTATTTATTTATTTATGTTTGAAGGAAAGAAGGATGATTTTAGTGATCAGGATAAAGGTCCCAAAGTACTATAGCCTCAATGCTATGATGACTGTTTTGATGATCAATAGTTATTAGTTTGGAGGATGTGCAATTGCGTGAAGGATCTCATAAGCGTGGTTCTGGTCTTTATTCTATGCTTTACATGGAACATTGCTATGAAAATTTAAGGAGGTTTATGGAAGTGAAGTATGGACCAATACTTATAAGGAATAGGGAATATTCTGTTGAACAGTGAAATATTTTCAAAGATTGGAGTATTTATTTCAGGAGGAGTGGTAGTTTTGATGTTCTCGAACCTAGGAGCTGAAAAGATTGTTGTCTCACAAGCTGTTACAGACCACAGTGATAAAACATATGTCGAACAATATGAGCAATTGGAGGTATGATGTTAGAAGCATAATATTTAATAATGATCACTGGATTCTGATGGTAAGGTTAGTGGGAGAATTACAGTTGATTATGTGCCGTTTTTCCAAAAAGTAGTTTCCCTATTAGTATTAGTAATGGCCGCATGGTGCAAGAAAGGCTTATGATGCATCAGCCAAAAAAAAAAAAAAAAAAAATATCCGAACAAAACAATGATAAAAAAATAAATAAATAATAAATAAATAAATAATAATAAAAAAAAAAGGAAATTAAACCTATCATCCTATGCGCTTCCCTTACCCGAAGGTACTATCCAGATGACCTTTGAATTTCCCCAAATTGTCGGCCTCTGCCACCCACGAAGGCAACTTATTCCAGTAATTTATAACTCTCTAGCTAAAATAAAACTTCCTGCAGTCCAATCTCAACATTTCTCTCCGTAACTTGAATTTATAATTCAAGTTCAGCAGCCTGAAAGACAAAGTTCACTTTGTCTTTCAGGCTGCTGCATGATGCAATGTTCCAGTTTTGACCAACTGTCCAAGAGGATGTCAGAATTAAAAAATAATAATCATAATAATAAAAAGGGTTAAAAGCCAACCAACAAACAGAAATATAATTTCATCCATCCCAATATATAAAATTGGGATGAAAGGGAGAGTTCAGGTTCAGAGAGGTCAATCAATTATATTAATTATGAAAAATGAGGATGGTGGTGATCAGGAAAACAATTTAAGTAAAACATCAGAATACTGATTTCAGTAGCGATAGTTCTGATGTTCCTGAACCTAAGGAGTTCAAAGGATTGTCATTTCATGAATTACAGAACACAATGACAAAACATATGTCTAATAACATGGCACACCTCATGAAAAACTTACTAAACTAGAAAAGTCTAATGCAGCAGCAAGCAGTTCGATGGAATGAATTTGAACAATCTAATTTCCATCTAGATAGTGTCACAAATAATTCAGGCAATGAAATGTCTAGCTTTTCAGTGAGGTTTTTAAAAATGCTGTTTCCTCTACTGAATCACCAACAAATTCTCCCATCTGTAGGGACCAACACACTCCTTACAAAGGCTCAAACTTGCTATGGATGCTTTGCAACTTCACACTCTGACTGTGACACATCATTGATAAACTTGGAGGACACATTGAATGTTGGGGCATGAATTTCCCAACACTGCTAGATTATAGTTCACGTGCTAATTTCTGTTTCTAAACAACATTTTACATTCTTCAGATGAATAAAACGGTATGATGAATAGTCACCCCATATTTGCTTGCCTCACGATAACCCTCATGCTTCCCAACAAGCCTTGCACTTTGTCTTTCGGGCTGCTGCATGATGCTATGTTCCAGTTTTGACCAACTGTCCAAGAGGATGTCAGAATTAAAAAATAATAATCATAATAATAAAGAGGGTTAAAAGCCAACCAACAAACATAAAATAATTTATTGCACACGTTTTTATTTTTATTTATTTTTTAATTTCTTGTTGAATGTAAATCTGCAAAAATAAGCATTTCTAACATTTAATTTTTTAAGAATATATTTCTAATGAATGACTGAACAGAAAACAATAAATACGGGGATTATACAATCACTTCCCCCCCCCCTCTTTTGAACACACTTGTAACATTTTAAACAAATTAATTTTTCTTCATTCAAGAATTTATTTTGATTGAAAATTTTTCAATTCCCTTAAAATGAAACTTTCTTTGCTAGTAGAGTGTCAGAAAGAGTGAAAACAAACTTTAAGCTACAAAAACTAATGAAAAATGGTTCCTGCTAAGCAATTTGGGCACTTGGCAGGAACCAAACTTGCTATGCATATATTTGGATTTTACAATAATTTTATCACATACCTCCAGGTCAGAATTGAACAGTTTTAACATCAGAAAACAATTACAGTAGAGCGTCGATAATCCGAACTAATTGGGAGCGGGGTTAGTTGGGACTTCCAATTTGTTCAAATTTTCAAACTTATCAAAAATACTGTTCTGGAGAACCAAAAAAAAAAAAAAAAGAAAAAAAAAAAAGGTTTAGTAAGTTTAGCAATAAAAACATTGGTGAACCACAAATTAACAGCATCTTTGAGGAATGGGTCATTAGTTGTTTCTCTCTCTCTCTTTTTTTTTTTTTTTTTTTTTGCATCATCTCAATCAAGTTTCAGTGAAAAATTTTTTCCTTGTTTTTAATGTCTTCTTTGCTAATGAAGATCAACTTTCTCCATTTGAAAAGCTGTTTAAAATCTCGATCTTCGATTCAATTGTTAAAAATTTCTGCTTCCTTTTAAAAGACAACGAAAACTACAGTATGGTAAAATAAAACTATAAAAACTGTTCAGAATATTTTTACTCCATATCTCACTTGTACATATTGTGTTAGTTGCATATATCGTCTTTGTTATTGATTGATGCTTATCTTCTTTTGCAGTTTTAGATTTTACAACCCCCAAAAAAATGTCAGCGAACAGAAATATCAGATTACAAAGTGTTATGTTTAGCTAGTACTGTATGTATATTAATTAAACTACGTACCTAAGTGTAAATTTATTTTTATTTTGCTAACTGGTGGATAATATTCTTCCAATTTTCACATATCATTTAATTTTGTTTAATTGGTAAGGAAAACAAAGGTGTACATTTGTGCTTTATATACAGTGGTACCTTGGATTGCGAGTAACTTGGTCTACGAGTGTTTTGCAAGACGAGCAAAAATTTTTAATAAATTTTAACTTGATAAACGAGCGAGGTCTTGCAATACGAGCACAGTAAGTCCTCGTATAACACGTGTTTACACTACACGAATTCAATCATACACGATTTATAAATACGCGAACGATAGCTTATATAACACGAACCAAATTCGCTTTTGCACGATTCGCCTTTGTGTTTAAAAGAAATGGCAGTCGAACACAGAATCACCCCAACCGAACGCAACACGATAGGAATGAAGAGATTCTGAAAATGTATATATTTTTTTTTAATGTTTTTTGTATCAGTGAAGGGGAAACACATTTCACCATAATAACGTAAAAACCAATACAATTTCAGCTATCAGTATAATTGCAAATGTAATTAGATTGAGTTTACTACCAGTTTAGCATTAGTAGAGGAATATGATGCAAGAAAGCAAGCTTATTCAGCATCAGCCAAAAAAAAAAAAAAAAAAAACAACCACTACTCCCATTTCACCCCTCTATTCGTTCAAAATACCTGTCCAGCTGAGCCTTAAATTTGTTTAGACTATCAACTTCAACAACAAGCGATGGAAGTCTATTCCACAAACCAACTGCCCGCTGGCTAAAGGCAAATTTCCGCACATCTATCCGACATCCGTCCTTCCTCAATTTGAATTTATGCCCTCTCAGGTGATTATTCTGAGCAAGAGGAAGAATCCCATCGCCATTGAGCATGCTCAAGCCATTCAAAGCCTTATACACCTCTATCAGATCACCTCGCCGATGCCTAGTCTCCAGGCACTGTAATTTGCAAAACTTAAGCCTTTCTTCGTAAGAGCAACCCTTTGTTCCATTCACTAATCTTGTAGCCCTTCTCTGTACTCGTTCCAGCAGCTCTACATCCTTCTTGAAATGAGGCCTCTAGACCTGTATACAGTACTCAAGGTGTGGCCTGACCAATGCCTTATACAAGGGAATAATCACATCCCTGTCCCTGCTAGAAAAATTCCTGTATATCATTGACAAGACACCATGAGCTACTCTTGCAGCTCGTCTGCACTGCTCAGAGAACTTCATATCTGCCTGCACAATTACCCCCAGGTCCTTTTCATTCTCTACCACTGTCAGCCTAGTACCACAGAGTTGATATGTTGATCTGGGGTTACTGTTTCCCATATGTAGTACTTTACATTTGTCAATGTTAAACTTCATTTGCCACCTCTCAGCCCATCTGTTCAACCTTTCCAGATCCTGTTGCAGCAGCATAGTATCAGTAGTGTCCTTAACAACCCTGCCAACCTTTGTATCATCTGCAAACTTGGACATTAAGCCTGATACACCATCATCAATATCATTTATAAATACAGAAAACAACAATGGACCCAACACTGAACCCTGAGGAACTCCACTAATAACATTAGTCCACGTTGAGCAGTGTCCATTGATTACTACTCTCTATCTTCTGCCACTCAACCATCCCTTTATCCATAGCAGCAATTTGCCTCCAATGCCACACTTCTCCAATTTGTGCAGCAGTCTTCCATGCGCAACAGTATCAAAAGCCTTTCTAAGATCCAAATATATAATATCAAAGTTATTCCCTGCATCCAGTTCTTTTGTGACTACATCATAGTATCCAATCAAATTGGTCAGACAAGACCTGCTCTTAACAAACCCATGCTGTGTCTGAGCTATAACTGAATTCTTGTCCAGATGATCCTGCAGTGCTTCTTTAACCAGTGCCTCCATTAATTTTCCTGGAACCGAAGTTAAACTAACAGGTCTATAATTACTTGTGTCAGCCTTTGATCCTCCTTTGTGAATTGGGGTTACATTTGCACATCTCCAGTCCATGGGTACCTCCCCTGAGTCCAAAGAAGCTCTCATAATTATGGCTAAGGGTTTGCTTACTTCCTTTGCTGCCTCCTTTAATATAACTGGATAGATCCCATCCACCCCGGGTGCCTTTTTTATGTTTATCCTCAACAATTTCTCCTCCACTTTCCTCTCAGTTATTAGAAAATCATCTAGCTCGCTGCCAATGTTTACTTCACCTACTACATTCCCCCCTTCCTGAATAACTCCTCATGTGTGAATGTAGATGCAAAATACTCGTTTAGATTGTTAGCCACCTGAGCTGGATCCTCAACTGTTGAACCATTAACATTCAGTGGACCAATCTGATTCATCCCTTTCCTTCTTGAGTTTAAATAGGTAAAGAACTCTTTTCTGTTTTTCTTTGCATCCTTTGCCAAGGATTTTTCGTAGTCTGCCTTTGCCTGCCTAATCTCCTTTGTGACTTGGTTACAGACCAACTTATATCTATCATAGGCTTCCTGTCACCCATTAATTTGTATGTATCCCATGCATTTTTCTTCACTGCCATATGTCTCATTAGTTCATCTGACAACCATTTAGGCCTGAACCTTGAACAATATTTCTTGGTTGGTATGTAAAGCCTGGTAGCTTCCAAGATTAGTTCCTTGAATGCTTCCCATTTTGAATTTGCTGTTGGTAACATCATCAGTTGGTCCCACTGTATAGAATTTAAATACTCTCTCAGACCATCATAGTCGCCTTTACGAAAGCAAAAACCCTTCCCTTTACCTCTGATGGTAGTTACCTCCTTGAGTAAATCCCACTTCAGCACACCGTGATCACCGTCACCCAGTGGTTCCTTTATCTGCAGATTCCTAATGCATGAAGAATCACTACTGATAATCAGATCAAGAGTATTACTCCCTCTAGTTGCCTCCCGAACATGCTGGTGTAGAAAACAATCATCCAATAAATCCACAAAAGCCTTGCTAGTGTGTGAGTGACCAACCCACAAATTCCAGTCAATATCTGGGAAATTAAAATCCCCCATTATAAGACTCTCTGATTTACTGGCCCATTCTATTTCCCTGTACAGTATCTTATTATACTCATCAGAGTCATTAGGCCTATAGCACACTCCTACTCTCAATTTTGATTTACCTATGCTTATGTCACACCAAACTGACTCGACACTGCCCTGTCCATCGATGTCGACTGGCTTCACTTCCTTGGATTTTATGTGTTTTTTAACTAATAGCATAACCCCTCCTCCCTTCCTATCCTGTCTATCCTTTCTGTAGACGTTGTACTCCCCAAATTCCAGTTCTGCATTCCTTATACCTGTGTGACACCACGTCTCTGATATCCCAACAATATCTGCCTTTGATGTTTTGAGTAATACCTCAAATTCATCAAATTTATTTACTAAACTCCTAGCACTGGTGTACACGCAAGTATACATGCACCTGTTTCTATTCTTAGCTACCCTAACACAACCCATGTGTTTACTTGTTCCGCAATGACTTCCAGCAGTCTCTGAAATATCCTGCATCTTGTTTTTCAGGCTTCTGCTCATTCCAATAGAAGCAGTGCAAGAATCTCTTTCACCTCTGCCAGTGGCTACTGTTAATCCATTAGTCTTTGTCTCCCCCCCAAGCTAGCAGTTTTCCGACCCACCTAACACTGCCTCGATAGCATCAGCAAATATTCTTGCACCCTTTCTATTTAAGTGTATCCCATCCCTGTAGAAGCAATCTCTCCTGTTAACAAGTACATTCCAGGCTGAAAAAAATTCTACCCCTTGAGCCTTGCACAATCTTTTCCAGGGCCGAATTGATCGACAAGGCTCTCATCATATACTCCCTCCTATCGTGTCTGGGCAGAATTGCAGACACTTTCAAATTCAACCCTACTTCACGGCTTTTTTTCAACAGTGACCTGTACTTGTTAAGTAATTCCGCTGGTCTCCTACTCTTAATATCATTAGTGCCAACGTGTACAACTATATCACCTTTTGTGCCCTTAAAAGATGATATCTGCTCTACAACGTCATCAACCTTTGCCCCTGGCAGACATACCCTGGTCCTGTTCCACCTATCCTTTTTACAAAGCATGTTCCCCGTTTCCCTGACAATTGAGTCACCAACAACTACTAGTTCCTGTTGGACCAGCGCATTCTGCCTTGGGGGCTGCCTCTGTGTTGCAAGATGACCAAGTCCAAGCTCTGGCGTTGATGTGGGCAGCTGAGAGCTTGATGGGCCCCTCAATTTATTTCCTTCGAGGGCATCCACCCTGTCCTTCAAGGTCTCATATAGGTCCATAACAACGCCGAGTTGTCGCCTAATTTCCTTGCACTCCTTGCATCGTACACACACAAAGACATCCCCCATGGCATTATCATGTCCCGTACCCGATTGCTCCGCAAACATCAAGCAAACAGTGCATCTTAAAATTCTGTGATTCAGAGGGCAACCGCCCCCCTCAGTTCTCCCCTGAGTCACAGCACTCCCATTCGCTTGAGCCTTTTGCTTTGCTGCTCTGGTCAGAGTCATGATTTCGATTTAAATGTCAATAAAATTACAATGTCAGAACAAAATTAAAACCTTAAACTTGTATCTTAACACAGTTATAACGCTATATTTATTTTTCAGTATCGAGTGTTATCTACGAGTTCCCTTTATATAACTTCCGTATCAAGTATGTATTAATTATTTGTTACGTTTGTACTCTAAGTCGTTATATATATATATAGTTAAAAGTACAATTTAATTGACAATGAAGTTTAACAAGATTAATAGATGTACTGATTAATTGACAATATTATATTATGCACTATACTATACAAAGCTAATGCTATCGAATTCCGGATATGCTGTATCGCGTTTCAGTAACGAGTGTTATCTACGAAATCCCTTTATATAACTTCCGTATCAAGTTATGGATTAATTATTTATTTTTACTAATTATTTATATTCCGTAACCTAAGTGGTTATATGTATAGTTAAAAGTACAATTTAATTGCCAATGAAGTTCGACAAGATTAATAGATTTTACTGATTAATTTTCATGTAACAATGGCGGCTCTTTATGAATGGTAAACACGTGGATTTGATACCCTTTCCGATACTAAGTAATACCTACAAAATCTCTATCTAAGTTATTTTAACTTTAAGCACCGTAAATAGGAATATAAAGCTACTCTAGAAATAAGTTAATATGTCAATTTAAACTAATAAAGCAGAAAATAAATCCGAAAAAACTTCTCTGTTCCAAGAGCGGCAGAAAGGCACGTCCCGTTTATAACAGACTCCACTAGCAGGAACGTAACTGGAAGTTGTTTTTATTGTTTTATGGTAGTAACCCCTAGAAATTTGCTTTAGTAAAATGTGAGGTGTTAATAGTGTATCTCTGCCTTTATGGTGTTGTTTATTCAATTGCTACATGCACACAGCTTTGTTTATGTGTATCAAGCGTGCCTCCTCATTTTGTAATAGTGCGAGCGATAAATCTGTTTAACGACAATGCAATTGTCATATTTCCGTGAAATCCTCAAGAGGAGGCAAGTGTCATTGGAGAGGTTCCATGTTAAAGTCGCACAAAAAAGAAAGAGTCAACAGATAGCAGTGATTCCGTTAGTGACAGGGAAAGTCTTCCTACCACAAATCCGATTGCTTTATGTATATTAAATTTAAATATTAAAAATATGAAAAGGTATGTATGTACAGTATTTTGTATTAATCATTTTTACAGTATACGAATATTTTTGAGTTTTGGAACAAATCATCTGGGTTTTCACGATTTCTTATGGGAAAATTCGTTTTGATACACGAGTGCTTTGGATTACGAGCACGTTTCCGGAACGAATTATGCTCGCAAACCAAGACATCAAAGGCAGATACAGGTACCACCATATCTACATTTTTATAGCGTGTGGATAATATTCTTCGGATTTTAGCTTATTAGAATTTCTGTTTAATAGAATCAAAATTCAATTCGCATATGTGATCACAATAACTGGCGCATACTGTAATTATTTTATGGCACCAGCATAAAAAATAAAATAAAATTAAATAAATGCTGGCCCGTTCAGATTACTGCCGTTTCAAATTATTGACGTTGAGATTTTCGATGCCCTACTGTATGTGTAACTATAGTATACAGTTAGTATTAATTAGTATAGCCATATAAAGAAGCCACAGACTTTTGCTGCATTGAAAAAAAAAAAAGTGGATAAAAAATACGAGTTATACACTTCCTCCTCATAGTTTAAAGGTGAACTATCCAGTTCACCTTTAGATTTCTTCGAACTGTCAGCCTCATCTACCTGCAGAGGCAACTTGTTTTAGTAGTCGTCAACTCACTGGCTAAAAGAAAACTTCCTACAATCTAGTCTAAACCTTTTCCCCTGTAATTTGAATTTATGGCCCGTTGTTCTGGAATTCTTTATAACAAGACATTAATTTTACTAAACCTCAATCAGGTTCCCCTATAAAGTGCCTGGTTGCCAAGCTCTGTTGCCCACATAACTGAAGTCTTACCTCATACAGTCACCCATTTTGCTGATTTCACCATGGAAGTTGCCCATCCTTGGACCCTGTCAAGAAGCTCAAGGTCTTTTTTGTAAATGAGGTCTTCATACTTGAACATAATATTCCAAATGCAGTCTTACAATTCACTTATTCAACAGGAATATGACTTCTCTATCTCCATAGGATATTGTGTGATAAATCATCAAAAGGACACCATGGGCTTTGTTGGCCACCTGTTTACACCGCTCAGAGAACTTCGTATTTGCCCGTACTCATCATTTCCATTTCTTTCTCTACTGTTTTTAATTCAACCCCACAAAGCGTATAAATTAATCTGAGGTTATCTTGCATTTTGTTGTATTAAAACATAGCTGCCACTTTTCAACTTTTCTGACCATTCTTGGAATAGGACCATGGTTTGTCTCCTAGGGACAAAAGTTGATGACATTGCAGAGGAGATATCATCTTTTAAGGGCACAAAGGGTGATATTGTTGTACACGTTGCTACTAATGACATTAAGAGTAGGAGATCTGTAGACTTACTTAGCAAGTACAGGTCAATGTTGAAAAAAAAAAAAAAGCTGTGAGTTAAGGTTAAATTTGAAAGTGTCTGCAATTCTGCCCAGACAAGATAGGAGGGAGTATATGATAAGAACCTTGTCAATCATTTCAGCCCTGGAGAAACTGTGCAAGGCTCGTATGGTAAAATTTTTCTAAGCATGGTCTGTGCTTGTCAACAGGAGAAACTACTTCTGCAGGGATGGGATACACTTAAATAGAAAGGGTGCAACAATATTTGCTGAAGCTATCGAGGCAGTGTCAGGTGGGTCAGAAAACTGCTAGCTTGGGGGGGGGGAAATTCACAGACTAATTCACAGATCAACAGCAGCTACAGGCAGGGATGAATTCTTGCACTGCTATCGGAATGAGCAGCAGCATGGAAAACAGGGTGCTGGGGATTTCCAAAAGTGCTGGGAGTCATCGTGGAACATGAGCTGTGTTAGGATAACTAAGAGTAAGAATAGGTGCATGTATACTTGCATGTACACCAATGCTAGGAGTTTAGTAAATAAATTTGATGAATTTGAAGTGCTGGTCAAGACATCAAAGGCAGATATTGTAGAAATATTGGAGATATGGTGTCACACAGATATAAGGAATGCAGAATTGGAATTTGGTGGTACAATGTGTACAGAAAGTATAGACGGGGTAGGAAGGGAGGAGGGGTTATGTGTTAGTTAAGAAACACAAAATTTAAGGAGGTGCATCCAGTTGACATGAGTGGACAGTGCGGTGTTGGGTCAGTTTGGTGTGACATAAGTACTGTGGAAGCAAAATTGAGAGTAGGATTGTATTATAGGCCTAATTACTCTGATGAGTACAATGAACAACTGTACAGAGAAATAGTGGGCCAGTAAATCACATTGTCTTATAATGGGGAATTTTAGCTTCCCAGAATGGATTTATTGGAACTTGTGGATTGGTCACTCGCACACTAGCAAGGCTTTTGTGGATTTATTGGATGACTGTTTTCTACAGCAGCATGTTCGAGAGGCAACTAGAGGGAGTAGTACGCTTGATTTGATTATTAGCAGTGATTCTTCATGCATTAAGAATCTTCAGATAAAAGATCCACTAGATGGCAGTGATCGCAGTGTGTAGGATGTGAGAAGCCCAAGACTGTTATAGGGCAGGTCACATCAGACTAGTACAGATCCAGCGAGCAAATAAAAACAGCTCAAAGTCTGTGCATCCAGTACTGAATGACGTGAAGGTTCTTTCTGCAAGAACTATCCATGATAAATGGGTAGTGTTGGAATATGACTTATAATTTCTCCTACAGTAGAGGACATTGATAAGATTACATGTCCTAAAGTCACTAAACTAGAAATGGAGGTGGATAGACCCTCCAGATTAAGCCCTAAGGCAGTAGTTTTTGACATGGGTAAGGAAGTGAATTGTGAACATTTTATGGACCAGTTGTGACACAGGAATTTTAAAGATTCCGAGATTCCTGAAGATCATTTCCGCTTAATTGTTCAAGTGTTAATCAAGGAATAAAGAGAGGGACGAATTGACTTATAATTTCATGGTACAGTGCTCTGGTTATGTAAGGAAGATCCTGATACCACAGCAGGGGTATATGTGGATTGGTCTCTGCATAGGATGCTGGACCTCCTTGTCCCTACACAGTGCTATCACTAAATGGCCATCAGCCATGTAATGGAGACACTGTAAGAGTGATGTCTTCTGTGGGCTAGCACATTCTTTTAAGAATTGTCCAAAAGCTGGAGATCCTCCTAGATGTGTGAACTGCTAGGAGAAATCTCCACTCAGAGCATGCTGCAGTTGACAGCCCTGATTTCAATTCAGTCCTAGTTATTTTTTATTTTATTAACAACAAGATACACAACAGGTAACCATTAACAGCATATCTGAGAGCAGAACAATGAACACAATTGATAACAGTAATATGAAATCCAACAGGAAGATAAACATTGATATAGATTTAAAAATTAAAATCATATGTACAAAAGAGGATTGCATTAAGTTAAGCTACCAGTAAAACAAATAATAAATTAATTATTTAGAAAATAGAAAAATAATTTAAAAAAATAATAATAAACTACAATAATTAGATGAGAGCTAGTCACTTTGCAGTTTAAGAGAAGAGGCAAACATGGATGGAGTTCATCAGTGATTGGGAGTTGTCAAAGAAGTCAATGAGAGGCTGATTTGCTAATTCTGTTTAGTGACTTAACTTCATAAAGTCCGTGGTGGCAGAGTCAAGGCAAAACAGTGTAAGGTTCCTGATTTGTCTACAAGGAGAATTGAAGTTTATTTTACTCAGGATATCAGATGCTTCATAAGTTCCAGTGATTACTTTGGCTGGAAGGGTGTCAGCAATAACTCTTCTAGTGCACAGAGGCTTCAGATGAAAGTAACCACATAGCAATTCATAGTACACTGTGTGATAAAATAGAGGACTATGGAACATAAGGAAATGGACAAAATTTTTTGGACTGCTTCAATTTTGTTAACTAAAGTTTAGGAGTGAAGAACAGAGCAGCCAGTAGGTTGTGTTAACTGATGTTCATGCAGTGCCCTGGATGCCATCACTCAGTATACCTCAAGACCAGGTATGAATATGGGTAGTCCCATAAATGTGTGCTCCGGGATTGTCCTGTGTGCCAGTCATCATTGAGAAGACCTGATGGAACTGTAGTGATCACAGTGTGACCTGTGGTGTAATGCCTCCATCACAGGTTTAAATTTCTGTACTTGTTAAGCTGAATTTTGAACTATTCAAGAGTATTCGTATATTCAAGATAGTAGTGACTCACCTACTCATGGTGAGGGTGTGATGCCCTGTCCCCACCAGCTCTTTTTAGTTTCACCTAAGTTAATCCAAAATGGGGATCTTTGTTTGTTTTATTTATTTAATAATTGATTTGTTTGTGTTATGATACTATAAGCATATGAGGTTTAGCCACATATATGTGAAAGCATGGGAGGAGACTACGAATAGCAGATCACTTAAATGAGAAATGACTCCAACCAGTGACGTGTTACATATTTTATCATGTCAGTTCTCTAATGTTGGAGCATCAACACTGTATGGGATATCAAGCAGCACTGTTGCTAGAATTAGTGAGGTGCCAATTAAGTGCACATTCATGTGGATAGGGTAAAGCAGTCTAGATACTCATTGTTTTTGCAACCAAAATGTTCTCTATATGCATTTCTTGTCCTACCTTATGTCTATACATAAACCCACTGCAGCAGGTCTCAACACCTAAGTGATCACTGTTTTGTATGAGATTGCTGTTATTGTCCATTGAATTATTCTCACCAGCTTTAGTAAGATTCAGACTGAGCAAGTGCCAAGTGTGGATTTGTTAATCACATGTTAACAGATTCTCTCTTGACTTTTCTTTAACTCCTCTGTTTGCAGCAATTAAGATCGTCTCTGCTCTCATTTTTCTTTGCAATTCATTCAGCAATAACTGATTTTATTATCTGAAGATGCTGCTGAAGTGTTTTTGGGGTATGTACACTTTCAAATGTTGAATTTTGTGTCATTAAGTCTCTCTTTGTGTGAGCAATTATTTTCAGATGGCTTTCGTAGTTATCCCATTAATGAACAGGGTGCCATTTAAATTACAGGAAGTACAGCATTACTTGAACTCATGTCTGGCATCTGACTCAATTTTTTTAAGTGGAATACTAGCATACCTAAGGAGGCAAAACTCCCACTCTCTTTGGTTACATTTTTAACAGGTCTGTTGCAATTCTGGCATGGATTTAAACTAGAAATTAAATTCAGCAGAATAGTAGATTTTAATTCCTGTAAATTCAGATTACATTAGGTTAATAAATGGTCTACTTTACTACTGCTGCTCTGCAAGAATGATCTGAAATTCAGATTAAGGAGTATTGGACTTCCGCTATTGTGCATCAAGCATCACACTGCACTTGCCCCCGGCACAAAGGATCATACTACATGTGATTGTTTAATCAAACAGGGGCAAGTGCAGTATGCTTCTTCAACCTTGGTGAGTGAAGTACATTTGACCAACCACCTACAACCTTTGTCTTTAAGCAGGTAAGAATACAATAAATAGAATTAAAGTGAGCTAACATTAAAACAAGAAATGAATAAAATTTATTTACATTCACTTTTTTTAAACTAAAAACTGCAACAGAAAACGAAGCTAGAAAACACCGGACTTTTATAAATTACATAGGCCCATTTACTCTAGATTGTAAGTTTTTAATAGCGTGAATGTAATCATTATTCAGATGCTTATTAAATTCCTGAATGATGTTGTACCATTAATAAATGCAAAGGAAGCAGAAGTTAGCAGAGGTTGTTTTAAATTAAATCAGCATTTACTTTTGAATTTAACCTCATGATGCTTGTTTTAATTTTGAAAATATTTAAGGATCATGTAACTTAAAATAATTACACTAAAAAAATATGTTTAAAGTTGTTAGGGACATCTTACATATTCAATTAGATTTAATTTTAAATAAAATGGAAGCTATGAACTTATATATTAAATGAGATTTAATTTTAAATACACTGTCTATAAAAATCTAACCTGAGTTGGGAAATGTAGAGGACCTACCAAGATCCTTTGTGAGTTGTATTCCTGGAATAGTAAATATAGATGCAACTACAAGAAAAGAGAAAAACAGTATTAAAACAAAGTAACAAACACATAAAAATCTTCATGAATACAGCACAACCCAAAAAAGTAGCTTGAAAATGAACCCTACATCTCAAATTTTTTTTTTTTTTTTGGTAGTTGTTGGCGCATCGGCTTCTGTGGCCAAAGTGCACCTCCCAAGGTTTTTGCAGTACTTTGATCCAAGCCCGAGGCGGAATTCGAACCCACAACCTTTGGGTTGCCAGGCAGGCACTTTACCCACCCGGCTAGCCCGGTCGGCCCCAAATCATATGCCAGCTACATACAAGTCCAGTGTTTTCTGGCGTCCAGTGCATTCTGTTGTTTCTACCTTTTCATAGCCCAAATAAGTAGCTTGAAAATAAATCCCACACCTCAAATCATATGCCAGCTATATACCTAATAACAAGAGTATTATACAAGTACTCTGCTCTCCTATGAATAAGCTGAAGCTGAATGACATTTATGATAGCATAATAAATGACAGTTGAAGGGAAAATATTTTTCCTAGCTAAAGGTACTTAGCCATCTTCTAGTAAAATATTAATGGAAAATTTTAATATTTAAATATTTCACTATTACGAGTCTAGCTGTGGAGCACTTGTCTGAAAATTATCACTGAAATTTTCACTTCCTTTTCCTTACTTATCATTATTGATTGGAAAATAATATAATTATCTTTACTGCATTTGCAAATACAAGATACAAGCATTTCCTATAAACACCACATTCTCCTATATCTTTAATCATGATTTCATACTATATCTTTCTCAGCAGTCTCTTCTTCACTGCATGTCTTCAAATATTGTAAATTTTTATCAATTTCATTATCATACTGCACAACTGATCCCAAGTAACCAAATTTACCATCTTGTTTGTTCTATTATACTCGTATAATCATTAATTTTCTTTATCCCAAAATATCCTCTGCACCCTTTTCTCTTTTACTAAACTTATACTCCATATATTCTGTTCTAGTTCTGCTAATTCTCAACCCCACACCTCCAAAATTTTGTTAGCTCAATGCTAGGTTTGAGATTCCACCTTTGTGATATGGTTAACCAATTCACAACTATTAATAGTTACCAAGGCAGTTTTTATCAGCTCATTCAAACCCAAATGAAGGAAGAATAGGCTGAAAGCACAACAATGGCATAAGCCTACCATAACTAGGAATGCTATCATAAGTAAACAAAGTTTTGTCTAACTAAAGCAATGAAATTACATCCTTCCTTTAAATTTCTCAATAAATTTCTCCAGGATGGCCACAGGATCAGAGAGATTTACAAAAGAGACAAACAGAAAGTGAGGCATAGCATATTTTATGGTATTGCTTGGATTCCAACGTGCAGTAATAAAAATCAATTGGTTATAGATATCTCCACTCACTCACTCACTCACTCACTCACTCACAATTCCATAATATGGTTCATAAAATTTTGTACTTATGTAACTAGTAGAGTCCTATATGCTACATTTATTCTTACAGGTAGAAAATAAGTAACTTCTACTTGATTTGGTGTATGCACAACAATTCAGTGTATTATACAATGGTCAGAAATTAAGAAAGTTTGTCAACTTAGAAAGGAGGAATACAGAAATTTAGAAAAAAGAAATTATTTTTTCACCCATTTATTTTGCATAGAAGGAATCATACCGATCCTTTTCACAGGGAAAGTGATTATGTGCATATTTCATCATTACTCTGTTCATACTGTAACATTTAAGATTGTGACACATATGTAACACAGATAAGATTATAAATTTTTTTTTTTTTTTTTAATGTACCTACTCAGTTGAATTCTATGCTTTTCCAGGAGCATGAATTGGTGGAGGGTTGCGAAGCTAGAAGAAAATGGTAGGTGCAGAAATTATGTTAAAAGGAACAGATCATCATACCATCCCACAGTTAGGAGCATTGAGAACTGTGACAGGCCCTGGTGAAAACAACTCACTGGGCCAGAGCACTTTTCCATTTAGGGGACTTGGACTCCAATTCTGATTCCTATACCACTTCCAGGGAAACCCATCCTGGAGATTGTATAGGGATTCATCCACAGTACTAGCCTACTACTAACTTCTTTCAGTAAAAACTATAGCATGAATTCCAACCCGATTTTCAAAAGGTGCACACTGCCTGGCTGGCATTAATGATCTCCACTATTGATCTCTGGGACACCCCCCCCCTATATTTCCTAAAAAATGCAACTTATAGAAGTGAAAGTAAAGAGCAAATGAAGTTCTCTTGTATTCCAATCTTTAACCTGTTCATGGAACTTTTATAATAGTATCTCCAAAAAATAAGATAAGTAGAATGTGCATTGAAAAATGAGGCAGATAGTATGCTCCAACAAAAATATAAAATATCAAGAATGGTATCGTAATCCCTAAATTCACATTTACAACACAGCATTTTAAAAGTTTGCATTTTCTGAATTGTTTTGCCATACAGTGAATTCTCCAAAAATATTCAATGATTTGTAGCCACCAAATTGTCACATACAGTGAAATGTGATTCACTGAACTGTCTTATACAGCAAATTGTCATGCACAGAAATGCCCTGCAATGAACTGACATGATCCCATCCACAACTATTATCTTATTGAAAAACTCACCAGGTACGTATTCAAACACTGCTACACCTCTACTGGCATGCCATTTTGTTTTCTTCCAACTTTTTATCTTAGTTAGCTCCATCTCATCTCTACAAAAGAAACTGTGTCTCATGGTTACTGTTCCATTTACAATCCTTGGAAGTAATTCCCTCCTCTACCCCTTTTCGATCAATTCGGCCCTGGAAAGATTGTGCAAGGCTCAAGGGGTAGAATATTTTTCAGCCTGGACTGTACTTGTTAACAGGAGAGATTGCTTCTACAGGGATGGGATACACTTAAATAGAAAGGGTGCAAGAATATTTGCTGATGCTATCGAGGCAGTGTTAGGTGGGTCGGAAAACTGCTAGCTTGGGGGGATTCACAGACTAAAAGGTTAAAAGTAGCCACTGGCAGAGGTGAAAGAGATTCTTGCACTGCTTCTATTGGAATGAGCAGAAGCCTCAAAAACAAGATTCAGGATATTTCAGATACTGCTGGGAGTCATTGCGGTACAAGTAAACACATGGGTTGTGTTAGGGTAGCTAAGAATAGAAATAGGTGCATGTATACTTGCGTGTACACCAATGCTAGGAGTTTAGTAAATAAATTTGATGAATTTGAGGTATTGCTCAAAACATCAAAGGCAGATATTGTTGGGATTTCAGAGACTTGGTGTCACACAGATATAAGGAATGCAGAACTGGAATTTGGGGAGTACGTCTATAAAAAGGATAGACTGGATAGGAAGGGAGGAGGGGTTATGCTATTAGTTAAGAAATACATAAAATCCAAGGAAGTGAAGCCAGTGGACATCGCTGGACAGGGCAGTGTCGAGTCAGTTTGGTGTGACATAAGCATTGGGAGATCAAAATTGAGAGTAGGAGTGTGCTATAGGCCTAATGACTGATGAGTATAATAAGAAACTGTACAGGGAAATAGAGTGGGCCAGTAAATCAGAGAGTCTTATAATGGGGGATTTTAATTCCCCCAGATATTGACTGGAGTTTGGGGGCTGGTCACTCACACTCTAGCAAGGCTTTTGTGGATTTATTGGATATTTGTTTTCTACATCAGCATGTTCGGGAGGCAACTAGAGAGAGGAATACTCTTGATTTGATTATCAGCAGTGATTCTTCATGCATTAAGAATCTGCAGATAAACGAACCACTAGGTGGCAGTGATCACAGTGTGCTGAAGTGGGATTTACTCAAAGAGATAACTACCATTAGGGGTAAAGGGAAGGGTTATTGCTTTCGTAAAGGCGACTACGATGGACTGAGACAGTATTTAAATTCTATACAGTGGGACCAACTGATGATGTTACCAACAGCAAATTCAAAATGGGAAGCATTCAAAGAACTTATCTTGGAAGCTACTAGGCTTTACATACCAACTAAGAAATATTGTTCAAGGTTTAGGCCTAAATGGATGTCAGATGAACTGATGAGGCATATGGCAGAGAAGAAACATGCATGGGATACACACAAATTAACACATGACACAGAAGCCTATGATAAATACAAGTTGATTTGTAACCAAGTTACAAAGGAGGTTAGGTAGGCAAAGGCAGACTACGAGAAATCTTTGGCAAGGGATGCAAAGAAAAACAGCAAAGAGTTCTTTACTTATGTAAACTCTAGAAGGAAGGGGATGAATCAGATTGGTCCATTTGATATCGATGGGTCAACTGTTGATGATCCTGCTCAGGTAGCTAACAAACTAAATGAATATTTTGCATCGACATTCACACATGAGGAGTTATTTAGCGAGGGGAAAGCCAGAGGTGTATTCAACTCTAGCAGTAAGCTAGAGAATCTTGTAATAATTGAGAGTAAAGTGGAGGAGAAACTGTTGAAGATAAAACTATTGAAGAAAACAAGAAAGGCACCCGGGGTGGATGGGATCTATCCAGTTATATTAAAGGAGGCAGGAGAGGAAGTAAGCAAACCCTTAGCCATAATTATGAGAGCTTCCTTGAACTCATGGGAGGTACCCGCAGACTGGAGATGTGCAAATGTGACCCCAATTCACAAAGGAGGATCAAAGGCTGACACAAGCAATTATAGACCTGTGAGCTTAACTTCTGTTCCAGGAAAATTAATGGAGCCACTAGTTAAAGAAGCACTGCAGAATCATTTAGACAAGACTTCAGTTATAGCTCGGACACAGCATGGTTTTGTTAAGGGGAAGTCTTGCCTGACCAATTTGATTGGATACTATGATGCAGTCACAAAGGAACTGGATGCAGGGAATAACTTTGATATTATATACTTGGATCTTAGAAAGGCTTTTGATACTGTTGCACATGGAAGACTGCTGCACAAATTGGAGCAGTGTGGCATTGGAGGCAAATTGCTGCTATGGATAAGGGGATGGTTGAGGGGGAGAAGACAGAGAGTGGTAATCAATGGACACTGCTCATCGTGGACTAATGTTATTAGTGGAGTCCCTCAGGGCTCAGTGTTGGGTCCATTATTGTTTTCTGTACAGTAATACCCCGACTTACGCGAACTCGGAGTTACGCGGTTCTTGATTTTTTCGTTTGGCAACGCTGCCGCCCACTATCTTCAAGGTCGTTTTTCATATGCTATTGATATACGGTGCGACAGCGGAGAATGAGAGCGAAAGATAAACAAAATTCAACTTTGCTGCTTTTATGTTTTTTATATCAGCGAAGGGGAAACACATTTCACCATAATAACGTAAAAACCAACACAATTCCAGCTATCAGTATAATCGCAAATGCAATTAGATCGAGTTTACTACCAGTTTATAACAGATTTCACTAGCAGAAATGCAACTGGATTTTTATTGTTTTATGGTAGTAACCCCTAGAAATGAGAGGTGTTAATAGCGTATCTCTGCCTTTATGGTGTTGTTTATTCAGTTGCTACATGCGCGCAGCTTTGTTTATGCGTATCAAGCGTGCCTCCTCGTTTTGTAATTGTGCTTTATCCCTAAAAATTAGTAAAATACTTAATTAAAAGGTGTGAAAAGGAAGCGTCCTGGTGAAGACACTGCAGATTCAGAGAGAAAAAGAAAAGCAATTATCGATAAACAGAGGCGGACTGGGTCAAAAATTCTTACCCGGGAAAATTTATAGTGGCCTCATACTATGGTTTATTGCCAAAGTCACACTGGCCCACCGGGGTTTCCCCGGTAAGGCTTATGGCCAGTCCACCTCTGTCGATAGAGAAAAAATATGAAATTGTGAAACGCTTTGAGCGAAATGAAAGACCATGTGATATTGCACGTGCTACAGGCCTAAATGAAGCAACGGCAAAAAGCACATGACAATTGCAAACTTGACAGGTTGAAAATTGAAAAGGGCTCAATTGTAAAGGGCTTAAAAATTTTAGAAAACATAGACTCCAACGAAGAACGCGTTATAGCTACAAAGCAAGGAATAAAAAAATTATTAGCTTGCTACGAAGAAATTCTGCGTGAAAAAAAGAACGCGCTGTGTCGTCAGAAGAATTTGTTAGATTTTATGAAGCCATCGACATCGAAATAACTTTTTTACGTAAGTCATTTGTTTTTTTAATACATATTTTGTATTAATATGTATAAAGAACTGCAATTTTATTAATATTTTTCTTCTAAACTAGTGTTTTTGTTAGTTCTTGGTCCCAATTAAGCAAAATTTATATGTATTTATATGCAAAATTGTACCCCGACTTACGCGAATTCGACTTACGCGATTTTCGTCGGACCCACCTATCGCGTAACTTCGGGGTATTACTGTATTCATAAATGATATTGATGATGGTATATCAAGCTTAATGTCGAAGTTTGCAGACGATACAAAGGTAGGCAGGGTTGTCAAGGACACTACTGACACTATGCTGCTGCAGCAGTATCTGGAAAGGTTGAGCAGATGGGCTGAGAGGTGGCAAATGAAGTTTAACATTGACAAATGTAAAGTACTACACATGGGAAACAGCAACCCCAGAGCAACGTATCAACTCTGTGGTACTACACTTATGTGAATAAGTGTAGATATAAGTGTAGGTACTACACTTATGTGAATAGGCAGATACGAAGTTCTCTGAGCAGTGTAGACGGGCTGCAAGAGTAGCTCATGGTGTATTGTCAATGATATATAGGAATTTTTCTAGCAGGGATAAGGAGGTGATTATTCTCTTGTATAAGGCAATGGTCAGGCCACACCTAGTGTACGGTATACGGGTCTGGAGGCCTCATTTCAAGAAGGATGTAGAGCTGCTGCGAGTACAGAGAAGGGCAACAAGATTAGTGAATGGAACAAAGGGATGCTCTTACGAAGAAAGGCTTAAGTTTTGCAAATTACAGTGTCTGGAGACTAGGCACCGGCGAGGTGATCTGATAGAGGTGGATAAAGCATTGAATGGTTTGAGCATGCTCAATGCTGATGGGATTCTTCCTCCCGCTCAGAATAATCACCTGAGGGCATAAATTCAAATTGAGGAAAGACAGATGTAGGATAGACGTGCAGAAATTTGCCTTTAGCCAGCGAGTGCGTGGTTGGTGGAACAGACTTCCATCCCTTGTCGTGGAAGTTGATAGCCTAAATAAGTTTAAGGCTCAGCTGGACAGGTATTTTGAACAAACAGGGGGGTGAAGTGGAAGTGGTTTTTTTTTTTTTTTTGGCTGATGCTGCATAAGCTTGCTTTCTTGCATCAAATGCCTCTACTAATGCTAATGCTATTATTTTATCTCACCTGCATTTGATAACAAAATTTGGTTTGCTTCTTAAATACATTGTGCTTCTTTGTTTTTTCCCCAAGCTTTATACAGTATAAATCTCCTACTGCAGTCAGAAGGCAGTAGCTCTTCAGAGAGTTCATCTATTAATTCACAGTTTAGTTTTAGTTACTGCTTTACCCTAGGCTTGCATTCTACAACACTGGAGATGAATATCCATCATAACTCACTACCCTGAGTTGTGTTAGTAGGCTTTTGCCTGGCATTTCAGTTGACAATTTCTACAATTAGCATTAGTAGAGGCATATCAAGCAACAAAGGAAGCTTATACAGCATAAGCAAAAAAAAAAAAAAACCTTCCTATTTCAACCACCCATTTACTCCAAAAGTTTGTCTAGTTCTGCCTTCAATTTATTTAAGCTGTAAACTTCCACAACAAAAGATGGTAGCTTGTTCCAGCAATCAACTACCCGCTGGCTAAAGTAAAATTTCTGCACATCTATTCCACAAGTGTCTTTCCTCAATTTGAATTTATGCCCCCTCAGGTACATAATCTGAGCAAGAGGAAAAATTCCATCAGCATTCAGCTTGCTCAAACCATTCAAGGCTTTATACACCTCAATTAGATCACCTCCAAGGTGTCTAATCTCCAGACACTGCAATTTACACAAATTAAGCCTTTCTTGGTAAGAGAAACTCTTTGTTCCACTCACCAATCTCATTGCCCTCCTCTGTACTTGGTTCCAGCAGCTCTACATCCTTCTTAAAATGAGGCCTCCAGTCCTGTGTGTAGAACTCAAGGTGTAGCCTGACCATTGCCTTATACAAGGGGATAATCGCCTCCTTATCCCTGCTAACAAAATTCCTGTATATCATTGACAAGACCGAGTTACTCTTGCAGCCTGTCTACACTGCTCAGAAAACTTCATATCTGACTGAACATTTACTCCCAGATCTTTTTCATTCTCCACTTCCCTGAGTGTTGTACCACACAGTTGGTATGTTACTCTGGAGTTATTGCTACCTATATGCAGTACCTTGCATTTGTCAATGTTACATTTCAGTTGCTACCTCTCAGGTCAACTTTTCTTGATCCTGTTGCAGTAGCATACTGTCATTAACCACCCTACCAACCTTCGTATCATCTGCAAATTTGGACATTAAGCCTGATATAACTTCATCAATATCATTGACAAATACAGAGAACAATAATGGGCCCAACACTGAACCCTGGAGGAATCCACTAATAACATTAGTCCATGAAGAGCAGTGTCCATGCTTACCACTCTGTCTTCTCCCACTCAATGATCTTTTCACATATGGTAGCAACTTGCCCTTAATGCCATACTGCTCCAATTTGAACAGTAGTCTTCCATGTGCATCAGTATCAAAATTTTTCCTAAAATCCAAGTACAGTCGAACTCAGTTATAACATGGAAATAACAAGATCACGGCTGTAACAAGCAAAAAGCCACAATGACTCTAATTTCGCGTATTCCCATACAATCACTCACTGTTATAACAAGCATACTACATGGATATACCGTACAAATTTTAGTAACTATGCAAACATTGTTAATTGACCGGGGTCGAAAAAACCCAATTCTTGGAATAGACAAAAATGAAAAAGATGACAGCTTTTAGGACCACCCGCATCGCATTGGATTAGCAGCCAGTTTATGATCTTGTCCTTTTGGGGATGAGGGGCTATACGATAGTGCATTGGCATTCTGCTTGTTGCATTACCCTGTTTACAGATTGACTCGTATTCACTGAACCAAGAATTTATTTCAGGACTCCTAAGAATTTTGTCAACGGGACAACTAACAACTTTGTATGCATTTCGGGATATCTAAGAACTTTGTACGCAGATCATTTTACTGTCATTTAAAATAAAATCAGAAAAGAACCCTTCCTTTGAAAATATGTCTACTAACAAAAGAAAGTGCCTTTCAATTTGCAAAAAATTGAAATTATTGGCGAGTTAGAATGTGGTGCAAAAAAATGAAGCGTCTAAAAAGTTTTTGTCCTCTTCAACAGTAATGACATTGTGAAAGGATAAACATGTTTACATATTGGCACTGGTAAAAACATAACTGATACAAAAAAATAAATAAATAATAATAATAATTTGAAACTGCAAAGTTACAAACAATGATTCACTACATAAAGAAGTGCTGGATTTTCAATAGATGGTCATATCTTGGAGGCCCAAGCAAAAAAATTTGCTAATCAATTTGGACGTGACGATTTTGTACATAACGGTTTGCTGGATCAGTTTAAAAACCCAACACATTCATATTAATACAAATAATATGTAGGTATATACTAATACTGTATTATTATTTTCTCTCTAATATTTCTTTTGTTTTTTGAATCTATCTTTTTATCAAGTTAAAGAGAATTAAAAAAAATAGAAGGCAGATTTAACTCATCACTGATATCATCATCATCAGCCATTTTCAATCCACTGCAGGATGAAGGCCTTTCCAGCTACTTTCCAGTTCCTTCTGTTTTGAGTACTGGCCATCCATTTACTACCCAAAAACTCATGAATTTCATCTATCCATCTCCGCTTTTATCTTCCAGGTTTTCTTCTAGCTCCTCTTGGGTACCATTCTGTTATTTTCTTAGTCCATCTGTCATCATGTCTTCGAGCTATGTATCCTGCCCAAGACCATTTTAGTTCATTAGTTTCGATAAGAATGTCCTTTACTTGAGTTTGCTGCCTAATCCATGTGTTTCTCTTCTTATCTAACAGTCTGATTCCCAGTATAATTTGTTCCATTCTTCGCTGTGTAGTTCTCAGCTTCTCTTCCATTCTTTTGGTGAGTGCCCAAGTTTCACTTCCATAAGTCATGGTGGGGAGTATACATTGATTCATTATTTTACGTTTCAGACAAACTGGGATATTGCTCTTCAGTATGTGACTATATTTCCTGAATGCTATCCATCCAAAATTTATTCTTCTCTTGACTAGCCATTTATCATTATTACAGCTAATAACTTGTCCCAGATAAGTATATGACTCCGCCTTTTCAATTACTGCTGCTTCAATCATTATTTCCCTTTCCGTGGCATACTTGTTCATCATTACTTTTGTTTTAGCCATTTTCATCTTTAGTTCAAAATCCTTACTAACTGTGCATAACTGATTAAGATTTTCCTCTAATTCTTTGGGATCGTGGCTTATGACCACAATGTCATCTGAAAATCGTAAATAGTTTAGGTACTCTCCGTTCACATTGACTCCTTTCTGCGACCAGTCTAATCTTCTGAAAGCTTCCTCAAGGGCAGCAGTAAACAGCTTCGGAGATATTGTGTCTCCTTGTCGAACTCCTTTCTCGATTTTAAATTTCCTACTGTCTTTGTCTAGTCTAATAAAGGAGGTAACACTCTCATATATTTTCTTCAAAATCATAATATATGGGGTATCAATGCCTTGTCTTTCCAGTGTCCGAAACATTGCCTTATGCTGTATGGAGTCAAATGCCTTTTCATAATCCACAAATGCTAGGCATAATGGTGCTTTATATTCATTTGCTTTTTCCATTAGCTGTGATATTACGTGAAGGTGATCCATAGTTGAGAATCCTGTCCTAAGCCAGCTTGCTCTTTCGGTTGATTCTCATCAAGTATTCTTTCTAATCTGTTAGTAATGACCCTTGTGAACAACTTGTAGATGTGGGATAACAATCTAATTAAATCTATAATTTCCAATTTATCTCTTTTTATGCAGCAAAACTATGATTTGCATTATTCCATTACTTAGGTGTCACACTTTTTCTAATGCACTTTGTGAAGAGCCTTGCCAGTTTTTGTGTTATGTCTCTTCCTCCCAATTTTAACAACTCTACAGTAACTTCATCTTCCCCCGGGGCTTTCCGATTCTTCATTTTCTTCAATGCATGTTCTACCTCATCAGGAAGAATATCGGGTATGTCGTATGTGTTGCTACTTTGCAATCCATCTTCCCCACTGCTCCTTGTATAATTCTCTATAGTAGTCTTCTGCTATTTGAAGTATGCCTTCTATGCTGTTTATAAGTACACCATCGCTATTCTTCAGTTTCAGTATCATTTGTCTTTCTGTATTACTGCTCATGGCTGCTGATTTAAATCCTTTGTTTTCCCTTAATGCTTGTTCTACTTTTCTTGTCTTAAATCTTCTTATGTCCTCTCTGAGTCTCTTTCTAATGGCTTTGCATAACTCAGTATACTCAATTTTCTCCCTGTCAGTGTTTTTCTTGCTCTTTATTTGTCGTCTTCGGTTCATCATGACAAGTGTTTCTTGACTAATTTTTTCTTCTTTGGATTTCTTTTTCCCTATAGGTTTCTTGGGCTTTATCACTTTCAGAAAGTTGTAATATTCCTCGTCGATATAGATCACTGATATAGAATCTTTAATTGCAGCATGATATACATACAATTAGTCCCGTCACGGCATGGTGGTGCTAGGGGTTATAGGAGGTAACAGTTATGAGGAAATTTTGTTGGTGCTCACTATAACCAAGTTTGACTGTTTGGTTTGGTTTGTATTGAGGTTTAATGGCGCATGGACTACGTGGGTCATAATGCGCCAGTTCATACAGTGTGATGTGTTTCAGGGGTGTTTATTTTCGATTTCAAGTGTTCATTTTAACCTGATTCATATGTTCTTGTGTTAGTCTGTTGCTTATATTCACTTCCTTAGAGGAGATGGTATAAATTAATAGCTTTAAGAAAGTTGAAAACATCTGTCAAGTCGTGTTTGTTTTTCAAGCGGTCTGTTAGTGTAATGGCGTCATGTGTCCCATAAATTTCTTTAAAGGCTTGTTTACGTTCATTTGCATATGTAGGACAGTCTATTATTATGTGTTGAACTGTTTGAATGGTGTCACAAGCCTGGCACTGTGGTGGTTCCTCTGCTCGCAACAAAAATGAGTGTGTGATATGGGTATGCCCGATTCTTAGCCTGGTGAGTGCTGTTTCTTCTTTTCTCGACCTTTGACTGCTAGAAATCCAGTTTTCAATATTCGGTTTTATTTGGTATAATTTGTTTGCAGTTTGCTGATTCCAAGTTTCTTGCCATTGCAACTGGCAAATGCGCCATATCGCAGGCTTGTAATCGGAATATGGCACTGTTATATCTTCTCCGATCTGTAGTATGGCTTCTTTTGCTGACTTGTCTGCTGCTTCGTTTCCAGCAATCCCTGTATGTCCTGGGATCCAGCAGAAAAAAATATCCTGTTCATTTCTGGCGCAGTCAGTTAGCATTTGCCATATGTGCCAAAGGATTGGGTGTTTGGATGTACCTATGTTTTGCATGGCTTGTAAGGAACTCAAGGAATCTGTATATATTACACTTCTTGTTTAATATATTAAACAAGATAATAAGCCTTAACTCAAAGGCTATTTTAATATATTAAAAATAGCCTTTGAGTTCAGGCTATTTTTATTGCGTATAATTCTGCTGTGTATACACTCCACTCTTTTGGTAGCTGTTGTGTTAAAGTTATATCTGGAAATACAGCTGCTCCCACTATAGTGTCTGTTTTTGAAGTATCTGTGTATATTGGAATACAGTCAGGAAATTGAATTCTGTGCTCTGCATGTAACTGTTGGAAGATTGTTGCAGGTATCGCTTTTTTATTCCATTTCTGAAAGGAGAAGTCACATATTGGGATATGCGAATCCCATGGAGGGGGAGTATGAACTGGCATTGTGCTATTCTGTCTATATTAAGGTTCTGTGCTGCCAAAAAGTCTTGCATTTTAATTCCCAGGGGTCGGTTTGCTTGTTGGCGATTCTGATATATGTTTCTGCATCGTGGGTCAAAGAGGGTCTCCCAAGTAGGGTGGTCCATGCATAGATTTTATTTTAAATGTATAATACAATGCGAGTTGCTGTCGCCTAAGAGTTAAAGGTGGTTCGTTGGCTTCAGCATAGAGACTATATATGGGAGAGGTACGATAAGTGCCAGTGGCTATACGCAGTGCATTGTGATGAACTGGATCCAGCCATTTCAGAGCTGTTTTACGTGCTGAATCATACACTGGGGCTCCATAGTCCAATTTTGATCTAATTAGTGCTTTGTATAGGTTTAGTAAGGAATATCTGTCTGCTCCCCATGCTGTTGACGAAAGGATTTTAAGTATGTTCAGGTGTTTTGTACAGCTTTTACGCAGCTCCTGGATATGCTCCATGAATGCGAGTTTCTTATCTAAGATTAGTCAGAGAAATTTTGCCTTAGGCTGCGTTGGTATATTCTTGCCTTCTAATTTCAGTCCAGGATCAGGATGGAGATTTCTTTTGCAACAAAAATGTACACATTGTTTTTTGTGTTGACAGTCTGAAACCATTATCTAGTGCCCACTTACTTATATTGTTGATTGCGCATTGCAATTGTCTCTCGATAGTTCTCATGTTCTGTGCCTGACTAGAAATTCTAAAGTCATCAACATAAAGTGCATGTGAAACTGAAGGAGGGAGTTGATTTGTGATCGAATTAATCTTTATGACAAACAAAGTGGCACTCAAGACTGAGCCCTGTGGAATGCCTTCGTCTTGTTGGTAGATTTTAGAGAAAGAAGTTTGTACTTTGACACATAATACCAAACCAATCTCTTATTTATCATTTTTTCTAGTAATTTTCCTAAACAGCTGGTGAGGGCTATTGGTCGATAGTTGCACGGATTTGTCAGGTCTTTGTCAGGTTTCGGGAAAGCTAGTACTATTGCATGGCACCATGTGTTTGGAAATGCATTTTCTTGGAATATTCTGTTATACAATTTCAATAAATTTTCTAATTCAGTCTTGTTAAGGTGCTTGATCATGTCGTAATGTATATCGTCTGGGCCTACTGCACTTGGTCTGGCTGTGAACAAAACTTCGTGCAGTTCGTTTATTGTGAATGGTTGATTGTAGGGTTCATTACCTTTTGATTTAAATTTGATCTTATGCTTTTCTGCTTTTTCTTTTTGGATCAGAAATTCCGGATGGTATGAATCTTTCGCTGATACCTTTGCGAAGGTCTCACCTAATGTGTTTGCAATAACAGTAGGTTCAGTCAAACTAATTCCATTGCAGACCAGTATTGATGATGGCCTATTTCTATATTTACCTGTCATTTTTCTTATTTTATTCCAGACTATATGTGCATTTGTTCTTTTGTTTATTGTAGATGTGAATTTGATCCATGTTGCTTTTCGACTCTGCTTCCTAGTAAATCGCGCTATGGCATGCATTCTTTTGAACTGAATCAGATTTTCTGTTGTGGGGTACCTGCGAAAATGGTTCCATGCCCTATTCTGTTGTTTTCTTGTTTCAGTGCAATCGCCGTTCCACCATATTTTCGGATGGTTTGGGAAACGTGATGAAGTCTTCGGGATTGTTAGCTTGCCTGCGTTTTGTATGGTGTCTGTGACATGTGCTAGTGCAACAACTACTGTTTCCTGCTCAATGATATTGGTGTTGAAAACTGCTTTCCTCCTGAATGCTTCCCAATTAGCTTTTTCTATTTTCCAGCGAGGAGTCCTGCTGGTATGATATGGATATTCACTGACCAGTGTGGAAATTACTGGATAATGATCACTCCCAAGAGGATCCTCCAAAACTTCCCAATTAAATGCTGTGTAAAGTGTAGCAGTACATATGGTAAGATCTATAGCTGTAGTGGTCCGAGTTGGAAAGTGGAAGTAAGTATGGTTACCCCTGTTAAGAAGTAAGAGGTTATGATTATCTAGCAGTTGTTCAATGATGCATCCTCTCCTGTTGTAGTCTGAGCATCCCCACAAAGGGTTATGTCCATTCATATCTCCCATCAGACAGATTGGGGGTGGTAGTTGTTGTAGTAATGCGTCTAGGTCTTCATAAGAGACATCTTCTCCTGGTGGAATGTATAATGAACATATGGTTAATAGGGACCTTGCTATTGTACGAATTGCTACTGCTTCTAATGGGCTATTTAAATGCACCTGTTGTGTTGGTATTGTCATTTACTAATATAACAACTCCTCCATGTGTTATACCTTGAGTTATTTGGTCTCTTCTGTACATCGAGTAGTTCTTGATATTCAGGGTATCTTGTTGTTTGAGGTACGTTTCCTGGAGACAGATACAGATTGGTGTGTACTGGGTGATCAGATACTGTATGTCGTCAAAATTAGTACATAATCCACGACAGTTCCACTGGATAATTTTATCCATTATTTATATTTGCTCAGCCCCACGAGCTGTTTTCATTGGGTGGTTGTCTTTTGTTTTTCTGTCCCTACTCTATCTCTTTTGAGGAATACCGGTTTTCCGGTATCCATATCTTCTAATTCTTCAGCATGGATTTCCAACACTTCGTCATCTATCTTTCCTGTTTTCTCAAATTCCATAAATTCTGAGTTAGGTTCGTGATTTCGTGGTCTGCCATTACTCTTACACTGTTGCAAGGTTGGAAAATCTGAGGGGACTGAGATCGGTGTGTTTACTGTTTTCTCGTGTTTATCTTGTTGCTTTGCTTGGAGTAAGTGTTTGACTTGTGGAGAAAAAGATTCATTTGGAGGAACTGAGATTTCAGTTTGACATTCCACTGATTTACATTTAGTTGCTATTTGTGCGTACGTTGGTCTATTGGTTATGTTTGGCTGGACCATTTTTCTTGCTTCTTGGTATGTAATATTGTGGTTGGTTTTGTATTTCTGTATTTCTTTTTCTTTTTTCCATCTATCACATGTTCTGGAGTATGCAGGATGTTCTCCTTTACAATTTGGACACTTTGGGGCTGGGGCTGGGCAGTCATCAATCTGATGTTCTTTGGATCCACATTTAGCACATGTCGGTGTATTTCTACATGCTGTTTGTGAGTGTCCAAATTTTTGACATTTGAAACAGCGCAAGGGATTTGGAACATATACTTTTACTTGGCAGTTCAAATATCCTGCTTTTACAGTACTTGGGATTTTTGGTGTGTTAAATGTCAGGATTAAGGTTTTGGTAGGTATTACATTTCCATCTCTCCGAATAGAAATCTGTCTTACATTCGTTACTCCTTGATTTTTGAGTTCTTTGCTGATTTCCTCTTCAGTAACGTGTAAGAGATCCCATTCGGAGATTATTCCCCGCGAAGAGTTTAAGGTGCTATGGGGGGGGGGGGTGACCACTACTGGTATACCTCCAAAGTTCGATACATTCAGTAACTTTTCTGAATGTCTGGTACTGGACGTTTCAACTAACAATTCCCCAGACCATTTTTGGTGTTCTGGCTAGTCCTTCCAAGACTTTTTGGATGAAAAATGGGGATTTCTTTCCTAATGTCTCCTCTCCAGTGGAGTGGATGATTAGGAATAAAGGTGTCAGTGATGGTTTGGAGCCGTCTGTTCTTTGCCTTTTAGCAGTATTTTCTGGTTCTTAATCAAGCCGATTTTGTGGGATCTTTTCTGAAGTCCCTTGGGAATTAGTGACTTTACTACTCATGTTTTGCTCTTAGCCCTGGGAGCGTACCTTCCAACTCCCAGGTTTCCAGCCCCGCCACAAGGAGGCAAGAGCAATGCCACCACGTGAACAAGCAGCGGCTATAAATTAGTAGGGTCGGTGGTTAGTTTGAGGTAAGAGAAAAAAGAAAGGTGACTTTCCTTTCTGTTAGTTTGCTAGATTCTTTTAGCAAAACTTACTTATGAAGTACTGAAAAATGAAGATCGCTATAAATATAATAAACTAAGTATAATTGAGAGGAGCACTCTAGAATCACTTGATCACTTGGAAAAAGCTTGGCACTCGGGTCCCCAAGTTTGACTGTATATGATATCGAAATAACTTTTGCATCCAATTCCTTTACAAAAGCAGATATTGTTGGGATATCAGAGACATGGTGCCATATGGATACAAGCAGTGTAGAATTGGAATTTGGGGAGTACAATGTGTACAGGAAGGATAGACAGGGTGATGCCGTTAGTTAACAGAAACACAAAATCTAAGGAAGTACATCCAGTTGACATGAGTGGACAGTGCGATTTGGCGTGACACAAGCACTGGGAAAACCAAGTTGAGAGCAGGAGTGTGTTAAAAGCCTAATAACTCTGATTAGTACAATGAACAACTGTACAAGGAAATAGAGTGGGCCAGTAGAACAGATTGTCTTATGGGGATTTTAACTTCCAAGATATAGACTTGGAAGTTAAAAGCTGGTGTGTGAGTGACTTGGTCACTCACACACCAGCAAGACTTTTGTGGATTTAATGGATGATTGTTTTCTACAGTAGCATATTGAAGAGACAACTAGAGGGAGTAATACTCTTGAACTGATTATCAACAGTGATTCTTCATGCATTAAGAATCTGCAGATAAAGGAACCACTAGGTGGCAGTGATCAGAGTGTACTGATGTGGGATTTACTTAAAGAAGTAAATACTATCAGGGGAAAGGGGAAGAGTTTTTGCTTTCATAAAGGTCTCAAGCATTTTTTAAATTCTATACAGTGTGACCAACTGATGATGTTAGCAAGAGCAAATTCTAAATGGGAAGCATTCAAGGAATTAATCTTGGAAGCTACTAGGCTTTTCATACTAGCTAAAAAATACTGTTCAAGATTTAGGCCTAAATGGATGTCAGATAAACTAATGAGACTCGTGGCAGGGAAGAAAAATGCATGGGACGCATATAAATCATCAGGGGACAGATGCCTATGGTAGATGTAAGATAGTATGTAATCAAACCACAAAGGAAGTATAGGCAAGTGAAGGCAGATGATGAGAAATCTTTGGCAAAGGATGCAAAGAAAAACAGCAAAGACTTCTTTACTTATGTAAACTCTAGAAGGAAGGGGATGAATCAGATTGGTCCATTTGATAACGATGGTTCGATTGTTGATGATCCTGCTGAGGTAGCAGATAAACAAGGAGTATTTTGCATCTACATTCACACATGAAGAGGCCTGCAAGAAGTGCAGGCCAGAAGCTTATCAAACTCTGGCAGGGAGCTAAATGATTTTGTAATAATTGAGAGCAAAGTGGAGAATAAATTGTTGAAATTGAATATACGAAAGGCACCTGAGGTGGATGGGATCTATCCAGTTATATTAAAGGTAGCAGCAATGGAAGTAAGCAAACCCTTAGCCATAATTATGAAAGCTTCCTTGGACTCAGGAGAGGTCCCCATGGACTGGAGATGTGCAAATGTGTCCCCAATTCACAAAGGAGGATCAAAGGGTGACAGAGATAATTACAGACCTGTTAGTCTAATTTTTGTTCCAGGAAAAATAATGGAGTTACTGGTTAAGGAATGCAGTATTTACCAATGCAGGATGATCTAGACAAGACTGCAATTATAGTTCAGACACAGCATAGGTTTGTTAAAGGAAGTCTTGTCTGATAAATTTGATTGGATACTATGATGTGGTCACAAAGGAACTGGATGCAAAGAATAATTTTGATATCATATGCTTGGATTTTAGGAAAGCCTTCGATACTGTGGCACATGGAAGACTACTGTACAAATTGGAGCAGTATGGTATTAAGGGCAAGTTGCTATAATGGATAAAAGGATGGTTGAGTGGAAGACATGGGTCTTCCACTCAACCATCCAACCTTCCAATGGAAAACTAGAGAAGAGCAGCAAAAAAAAAAAAAAAAAATTGAGGCTGGAGAAAATAAGAAATGAACAGATTCAATGAACAGATTCAGTGAAAACTGATATAATCCAGGTAATTGATATTACCTGGATTATATCAGTGATTATATGTGATACTGGAAGAATGGAGAAGGATAGAACACTAATGAACACTACTCTTTATGGACTAATGTTATTAGTGGAGTCCCCCAGGGTTCGGTGTTGGGCCCATTGTTGTTTTCAGTATTTATCAATGATATTGCTGAAGGTATATCAGGGTTAATGTTTAAGTTTGCAGATGATACGAAGGTTGACAGGGTTGTTAATGAAGTAATGATAGTACGCTACTGCAACAAGATCTGGAAAAGTTGAGCAGATGGGCTGAGAGGTGGCAACTGAAGTTTAACATTGACATATATAAAGTATTGCTTATGGGTAGCAGTAACCCCAGAGTACCATATCAACTGGGTGGTACTACACTCAGGGTAGTGTAGAATGAAAAGGATCTGGGGGTAATTGTGGAGTCAGATATGAAGTTTTCTGAACAGTGCAAAAAAAAGGCTGCAAGAGTAGCTCATGGTGTCTTGTCAATGATATACGTGAATTTTGCTAGCAGCGATGAAGTGGTGATTGTCCCCTTATATAAGGCAATGGTCAGGCCACACCTTGATTACTGTATACAGGTCTGGAGGCTTCATTTTAGGAAGGATGTAGAGCTGCTGGAACAAGCACAGAGAAGGGCAACAAGATTGGTGAGTACAACAAAAGGTACCAAGAAAGACTTAAGTTCTGCAAATTGCAGCTTCTGGAGACTAGGCACCTGCGAGGTGATCTAATTGAGGTGTATAAGGCCTTGAATGGATTGAGCAAGCTCAATGCTAATGGGATTCTTCCTCTTGCTCAGATTACTCACCTGAGGGGGCATAAATTCACATTAAGGAAAGACAATTGTAGAATAGATGTGTGGAAATTTGCCTTTAGCCAGCAGAGGTTGATAGTTGTGTTTGGCTGATGGTATATATGCTTGCTTATATAGCATTATCTGCTGTATGTCACCAACTCTTTTTAAGATTTATATCCATATATGTCTAAGAGAATTGTCCAAAAAATTCAACAATATGGGTATACCCATTGAGAACAATGTTATACATATTCAACTTACTATTCATTGATGATTAGGTAGTGATAGCACAAGGTGGAATGCACAAAATGTATGTGCAGGAAATTGGTGGAGACACATAGAGGATGGGGATTAAAGATAAATTATGATAAGACAGAAGGATATAAACTTAAAACAGTGCATAACTCTAAATACTTGGGATGGATAATACAGGCTGATGGATCATCCAAACTGGAGGTTGGGAAGAGAATTGGTGATAGAAGAAAGGTGATAGGTATGCTGAATGCAATCCTGTGGAGTAGGAATATACTCAGTAAGACAAAAAGACTTATCTACCAAACAATAGTACAAAGCATAATTCTCTACGGTGGAGAAACATGGACAGTGCATAAAAGACAACAGGGGAAATTGCTTCCAATAAAAAACTGGAGAAGAGCAGCAAAAAAAAAAAAAAAAAAAAAAAAAGGAGGCTGGAGAAAATAAGAAATGAACAGATTCAATGAATGATGGAAGTGAAAACTGATATAATCTAGGTAATTGAAACAAAAAAAGGTGATGTGGTACGGACATACTGGAAGAATGGAGAAGGATAGACTTCCAAAAGTGATTATGAACTGAGTGGCACCAGGAAGGCCAAGGGAGGTGTGGATGGATGGAGTCCGAAGAGGCATGGAAAGATGAGGACTAAGAGAGGAACATACAGAAAACAGAGAACTGCAGCAATAAAGGAACAATAGAAGTTTTTTTATGGTGAGGAAACCCATTGCATAATGAAAAATTCCTAATGAAGATATAAATATTCTTTCATGACATAATATCACTATCTTCCAATACAACCACTTCCGTTTCTAGAATTATTCTATCCTGTTCCTCAAACCCTGTATTATTTTCATCATCTCAATCTTCTGCTTTTTTTCCCCGAATGTAAAATATATTCAACCTCCTTCCTAGGGCATCAGAGAGCTCAGAACTTCTTCCAGTCAAGAAATCAATATTCAAAATTTCCATACCACATTTCTCGATTAGCTTCTTTATCTTCACTCATCTAGTCTGGTGAGGGAACACTTGCTATGAGAGGCATTCAATAAGTTATCTATCTTGACTCTAAATATGCTTGATGCATAAAAATGCACTGTATTATACTCTCATAAATGTCTAGCTGATTTGCACAGGTTCAGTTCAATGCAGTGAAACATAGAGAACAGAAGAAATTTAAAGTAGTCAATCCAAAGGAAAAATTGAAAATTTCACAAAAGTGAAGCATCAGACCATCATCACAGGTTTGACAGAAGGGACTGCATCAAATATTATTCATGAATGCCCCTTATGAATACCAGAAAACATTTTGGTCCCAGCCATTTAAACAGGGTAGAGGATCCATAATAGATGATATCTACTTGGAACAAATAATGCAATTGTCAACTCCAGACATGTGCCAAAAAATTGAAGATCTGTTTAGGCAGGATAGACATATTAAAGTGTTTACAATTGCCAGAGAATGCAACACTTCCAAGGGTTCAAGTACTAACCATCCTCCATGAATACTTGGCCATGTCAAAGGTAGGCCTCACTAGGTTTCAAAAATGTTCACACTTCTTCAAAAACAGTGCAGGTTTCAAATTTCAGAGGAAGAATTTTAACTGGTGTTAAAACATTGATTGATCATCACTGGGATCCATAAACAGGAATCCATGTAATGGAAACAGCACAGATTACCATCACCATTCTTTTGGGATATGGAAAGAATTCTTTTGATAGACTACAAACCACATATGAAAACAATCCCTGGACGTGCCCATGCTGTGGTCTCAAAAATTAAGAGGGTGCCATAAAGGAAGACAGAAAAGTAAAACTGGCACAAGGTGTCTTGCTTCCCTTATTCATGACAGTGCTCCTGTACACAAGCTCCATAAAGCAATTGCTGCTCTGACAGATTGCAGATTCTAGGAATTAAACCAACCACCATACAGCACAGATCTGGCCTCCATGATTATTTCCTCTTCAGAAATCTGAAGAAACACTTGCATGGACATCAATTTAAGTTATAATGATCTCAAGTTAGCAGCATATGGCTTTTTCAGAGATCAGAACAAAGACTTCATTTTCTAAGATATTTCCTCATCGCTCTCAAAATGGAGGACACATACTGAACTCAAGGGGATATGTGTATTGGGAAAAAAAAGGAGCTTTAGTTTCTTTATTACTAAGGTAGATAACTTTGTGAATGACCCATCAATGATTTTTGTCAAGTTCTTATAAATGGCTGCTCTCCTTTCATAAATCTTCTGAACTGATCAAGATTTGGGACTACTTTGGGACTTAAATTTTTTAATGTTTTGCTTGTTCTAGATCCTAATAAATATATACATCAAAAGTAATTACAATGTATTTTTTTTTTTTAAATGAATAGAATGAAGTTATACAATTCCATATGATAAACATCTTCAATTAAGATCCTGTTTGCTTCAATAAAGACAGCATCTGATTTAAGAGATTTGATCTGAATAAGAAATTGATTCAAATATTAATAGCAATGATAATTATTTTTCCATCAATAATAAGGGAACAAGTGGGGGGGGAGTAAAAGTTTAAAATCTGAGAGCTCCATTCCAAATGGTGATGCACTATACACTGCATCAGCAGTTGAACTTGCAAGAGCAAGATCTAAGTATAAGGTACAATACTCTGAATTGTTCAAACATTTTTCTTGAAAATGGCTCACTAATCAGAAGCTAAACGAAAGCGACCTTTCAATTTAGCAAAAGATCAAATAATTTTGGGGATGAAAGGGATTGTATACCATTCTTGTGTGTGTGTGTGTGTGTGTGAGAGAGAGAGAGAGAGAGAGAGAGAGAGAGAGAGAGAGAGAGAGAGAGAGAGAGAGAGAGAGAGAGAGAGATGAAATCTTTTGATTGCTTTATCCTATGCCAGTGGTTCTCAACTGTGAAGCAAAAAGATATTTCAAGTAAGGTTCAGTGTGGTACTGCATCTTATTTTACTGCTGTAATACTTATTTTTATTTGCATGACAACTTAAAATGCAATTCTCACCTGATGGCTATATTAAAATCTTGGTTATCTAACATGTAAAGAACTAACAGTTTGAAGAATTCCAATGCTTTCTCTCAGAAATACAGGCACAACTTGCTTAATGACAGTTTCCTTAACTATATTTCATTATAATGACAACTAAAAATTCCACTGGGAACCTGGTTGCAAAACCATAACATCTTATGCCAAACTGTACTTGTATTCTTCTTTAACAAACTATGAAACTCAGGTTAGTAAATACATGCATGTTCAGACATACACATAATAAAAAATACTACAGAACACTGCCTTTTGAAGTTAAAGCTGCATCACTTAACATATCTTAGAAGTTAATTCGTCTAAGAATTGCAGCAGACCTTGCTGCTGTTTAAGTTTTGTTTCTATCAGTACCAGAATAAAATGTGAATTGCCACCTAGGACACTCAAGAATAATAAATGCAGTCAGAGCTCTTAATAGCAACCCCCCCCCCCTTTTTAAATCACAGCATTTTGTAATGACCATGTTATAGGTTCTCAGCTGATTTCCCATAAACTTAATGCTATTTAGTTGTAGTACATTTTAAATGAATTAGTAGTAAATTGTAAATGAAATAATAAATATTATATTGTACTGCAACAATCATGAACTGCTAATTAAGTAGTTTTTTTTTTTTTTTTTTTTTACAATAATCTTACATACAACACTCCAACTGCTTTTTTACCCAACCTTCAGGCATCAATCTTGCGACTGAGCTCTCTAAGTGTTTTAAGTTAAAATCTGTAATATCGATATAAGCCTACTACAGTCAGTTCTGCTGTAACAAGCAATTTGGCAACGCGACTGACATATTAGGGAATAATGCAGGTATAACACGATTGTCTGCGAGAAACATAAGGTGAATGCAAAACCTGGCACCAAGCTGAAAGTGGTGACCTGTGCAGCAATGTTCACAAAGCTTAAAAAATGTCAAATGTGTGAGAGCTATATTTTCCATTTATTGTAGTTGTATCGGTCAGAGACACCTGTCATTCACTGTATTTACAAGATATTGTAGGCCGACTCATGTTTTCAGGCGCTCACATTTTTCAGTTCGAACAGAAATTTCGGTGAGGCGTAAGCAGAGGAGCACATTTCTGGAGGTTATTACCATAAAACAATAAAAACAATTTGCAGTTCCTGGTTTATTAAGCTTTTCTGTTAGAGCAATCTAATTATAAACGAGTAGTAAATTCGAACTTATTGCATTTGCAATAATACCAATAGCTGGAATTCTGTGAGATTTTACTTTATTATGGTGAAATGTGGTTTCCCTTCCATGAAATCTTCAATCTTATTAAAAAAAAAAAAAAAAAATTTTCAGAATTTTCTCTTCATTCCTATTTTTAAAACTTCTTTTAATGCGCAAAATTGTTACCTGTGTATCTCACTTGTGCAATTTGTACGTGTCACATTCCTCGTTATTGATTGCTTATCTTTTTTACTGTTTTAAATTTTACAATAAAAAAAAGATGTCAGTGAATAGAAATATTAATTAGTATGTATATATTACAGTGTTATATTTACTGTAATATTATTAGAAATTTAAGATGTTTAAACCTGTGTTAGCAATTTTATTGGGTTTCTAACTTTTTAGTGTTTTACTTACCACACTGATTTTTTTTTTTTTTGAGTGCTTGCCCCATATCCCTATTTTTCCCATAAGCCCCGTTGTTTTTAATGCATGAATGCCATAATGCGGAGATTTTTAGGTTTGGTTTGGTTTGGTTTTTTTTTTTAGGAGCATTAGTAACTAAGGCCATATTACTCCGGGATATGCGGTGGTCATTCCCTGACCTTTCTGCATCCTCCGTATTTGGTGGTGACGGGCTTGAACGCCAGTCTAATCAAGAAGCGTGTGCTACGCGCTGCTGCTCCTTCCCACCTGGCTACGGAGGCACTGAGATTTTTAGGAACACATGTACCATGTCATAGCAAAACTGACTGTATTGATGATATATCTGCCTTCTGCCCATGTGTTTACATGTATCAACAAGCTCCTAAACTGGCAAAGTGCTCAATCACTCTCTAACTGTACATTAATTCTTCAAGGTTTTTCCATTTGTGAAAATTAAATGTGATTTCTAATTGCTTTAGCCTTTTCTTCCATCTCTTTTTGTGCTTCAATTTCATTAGTTTTTCCCATCCTTTCTGCTTTTTTTGTTTAAAATTCCTATCAATATCTTGTTTTTCCTTCTCCAAACTTTTCAAATATCAATGGTATTCTTCTTTTAACATTTTGGATCAGTCTTTTGTTACTATGATTGGCCAACACCCCCCTCCATAGGGGGAAGACCAAACAAAAATTTCCCCATTCCACTCCTTCAACAGCAATTAACACAGGAAATAAATTTCCTCTTCCTCTAACAACTGAATCAGCCAAAATTACAACCTTCTGTGAGTCAGCTCACCGGGGCACCTCCTGCCCTGGTGAGCTGACCCTATAGGCATCAATGTTGTGGTGGATCCTGAGGGTCAAGCCAATATTTAAAAGTGCTGTACCATGGTTACTCCATGAATTCCATCCCCCACACTGTTACTTTGGAATGTTGCTTTAGTTCTCCACTAATTCCTGTTAATTGTGTCATAACCAGTAATGGCTGCTGTTATTTTTATTATTTTTTATTTTTTGTGATAAAACAACTAAGGCTATGAAGCATGACTGTACTGTGCTTGTGAAATTGTGCATGCTATCAATTAGGCTGATTTTGATGGATGAAATTTAGTTGGGGGAATGGCATATAACCCTCACTCAAGGCCAACTTCCTTGACCATGGTGTGAAAAAGAAGCCTACTGAAATTGTCTGTCTTAATGGGATTTGAATCTGGGACTCTTACCAAGAGAGGCTTAAGTTCTGCAAATTGCAGCGGCTGGAGACTAGGCACCTGCGAGGTGATCTGATTGAGGTGTATAAGGCCTTGAATGGGTTGATCATGCTGAATTCTGATGGGATCCTTCCACTGCTCAGATTACGAACCTAAGGGGGTATAAATTCAAATTGAGGAAAGACAGTTGTAGAATAGATGTGTGGAAATTTGCCTTTAGCCAGCGGGTGGTTAATTGCTGGAACAAACGTCCATCTGTCGTTATGGAAGTTGATAGCTAAAATAAATTCAAGGAGGAACTGGACAAACATTTAGAGACTGGTTGTGTGAATTTTTTTTTGGCTGATGCTACATAAGCTCATACCTTGCTTTCTTGTATCACACGCCTCTATTACTATTACTTTTTCACACTGTGTGGAAGAGAAGCAATTATAATCAGTGTACCTACCTGCGATGGTGAATGGCTGTTGTTTGTTAAAAAAAAAGATGCCCCTAATATTTGAAATGGCTTCATCTCCCAATATTCTTTACGGTTTTGCTAGTTCTCCAGCTATCCTAATATAATTTCAACAAGCTCTAAGTTTCTGCCTATAGTATGAGTTCCATGGTTTTGCATGTAGTTCTATTTTCAAAATTTTCTGTGCAGTAGGGTAGGCCAGTACAGGTGTTCTGATTTTTTTAGGACTTTGTGAAAAAGTATTTAGTACCACCTTAACGTTCTCACCAACACGAAAGTGGATTGTCCTTCACTGCACTTTCTACTTAAGGCATGTGGACTGATTCAAAAAATCTGGATCTGGGGGGGGGGAGAGAGAGAGAGAGAGAGAGAGAGAGAGAGAGAGAGAGAGAGAGAGAGAGAGAGAGAGAGAGAGAGAGAGAGAGAGAGAGAGAGATTCCACTGTAATCAGTTTTTGGTAGCAACTTTTAATAATTTTAGAATTCAATGTTGCACTCTTTCCTCATTTACTCACCGTTATCTTTGAAACAGCTTTTAATGATCACCACATTTCATATCTGGCTTCAATTTTTACTTTATTGATAATACTCAGTTGCCAGCCATTACTTTTATAAAACAAAACAAACTGCAATGCAGGTTACTAAAGGTATCAAATTCCCCAATAAACATAATTTGAATATATATTCTATACTTTGCAATATTTTATCTTAAAATAAGTAGAGACTTTTCAATCATAACCACTGTGGTGTGCATACACATGTGCACACAGTGAATATGATACACTGACCAGAATTTGAGAAACAATATGTTGTCACATAGATGCAGTCTTTGCAGGCTAATGTGCATGTTGTGCAAGCTTGAAATAACTCATAGGAAACAGCTCTATTTCTTTTGCCTGAGATAAGTTAACTAATGAACTTGCTTGAATATAAGCCTCACCCCAAAAATAAGTGGTCTTGAAATAAAAAAAAATATTTCATGCACTTAAATCTTTTTTGATACAATAATATATACATGCATGCAACACTAATCACTCTTTCACTTCAAGGTCATACTAATTATGAAACCTATAAATGTAGAATATTGATTCAGTATAGAATACATGAAAAATAAACCATCACAACACAATATTGTGTATCATTCAAAATTCTGCACACATCATTCACAACTCACAGTAAGCAAGTTTTTTATTGCTTCATGTGTTAATATATATTACTTAAGACATGTGGACTGAATCAAAAGAATATATCTGTTCATTTAGTTATGTGTGACTATTAAGTTCAGTAAGTTACTTACTGTCAGGTAATTTGTGGACATTTGGACCCAGACTATTGAAATAGGGATGTTTTGTGGCATCTCCAGCATTTATTCTTTGTTCAGGATCATACTGAAATAAAGAAAGTGAACATCAGTTCACAGGAAAAAAAAAAAAAAAAAAAAAAAAAAGTGTGCCACTTTAATCTTTTCTTTCTATTTTTGCTATTAAGATAATCAACAATTATATCCATTTATTCTGATTACAATTAAACATTACAGAAAGTTGACAATTTTATCTGTCAACTTCCATGCAAATCAAGCAGGTTTAATAAACTTTTAAGTGTAGCACTAGAGCCATGCTTCATCATACATCCAATGCCGACCGGGCTAGCCAGGTAGGTAAAGTGCCTGCCTGGCAACCCAAAGGTCGCGGGTTCGATTCCCGCCGTGGGCTTGGATCACAGTAAAATGCAAAAAAACTTTGGGAGGTGCATTATGGCCATAGAAGCTGATGCGCCAACAACTAACAAGGGGGGAAAAATACATCCAACAGCAAGGTAAGCCACATTGTGATCGGCTGCATGACCATTAATGCCAATTAATTACAGCATATCAGGTTTCAACTATCATTCCAACAGAACCAGCATGTTGTTATACAGTTTTTTGGGTGCATAGGAATATCTACTATAATGGTTAGATATATAAAAAGAGAGAGACTGATGAGGAATGCTAAAATCTATCCATAGGAAAAAGTTTAGTGCCTCTGTAAAGATTGGCAACTAGACATCTTGTAGGATCTGACAGGTGCATAAGGTTCTGAAGAGAGTCAGTAAAATAAATGTGAAAGGTATTAACTCACTGGTGTGCAACACAAGGAGCAGGAGAACAATTATTACACGGTAGGAGTGGAATCTTATAGAGTAACAGTAGACCTCATGAAGTCTACCACTGGAGAGCATGTGGTAGATAACTGGAATAAATTAAATTACTTTTCAAGATGGAGCAGAGAGTCGGAAAATAATCAAGGTGAAACTGGATAGGCACTTTTTGGCATTGGAAATAATGTCAGAAAGTACCCACTGCTTTTCTGATTCTGGATAAATCTGCTTCCTTGCATCTTTTAGCCAATACAATACTAACTACTGGAAATCGAGGGCAATTTATGTTGTTGTTTGTTATTTGGTTTTTAGGAGCATTAGCAACTAAGGCCATATTGCTCACGGGATATGCAGAAGTCCGCATATCCCGTGAGCAATATGGGCTCGAACCCTGGTCTAATCAAGAAGTGTGTGCTACGCACTGATGCTCCTGCCCATCTGGCTACGGAGGTGCCAGCAATTTACGAGTTTCCAAAACGATACCTTGCAAAACAATGTGAGTGGCGATGAACTTTATGTCACTACCTTCAGCCAGAGTAATCCAGCATGCAGGGAAAATGTTTGCATTTCATAGGAGTGGGAAGAATTCATGGCAAAAATTCAGACTAGATTTGTAGATGACATTTTTCTGATGTGGAGTCATGGTAGGATGCAACTGTATACATTCTATTCCCAATAAAAAATATACACAACATTCACTTCTCCCTTGAATTGAAAGCAAACATGCACACACTTGTACAGATAACTACATAATACAGATAAGAGTGACATTCATATCTGTACTGTGTGTGCGTGAGCGCATGTGTGTGTGTGTGTGTGTGTGTGTGTGTTAGCCAATTTACATGTTGTATATGCTGAACAACCCATAATTACTCATGGGGGTAGACTCTCTGCTCCGCCAACTAAGATCAGTTAATTACAGCCTCAATTGAGGACTTTTGAAATTCCTCCAGTATCAACAATTGGGAGTCAAATCCAAACCTCTTCAAATGAACAGCAAACAGCAATGCATGGTCTTATGTGGCAGTATAGTAGTTTTGCCACTTTGGATAGGCCTGGGTTCAATTCCCATCTACAATTGGAGGAATTTCTGAAGTCCTGTTCAATCAAAGCTGTAGTTCGTCAATCTTAGGCTGAGGAAGTAGATTAGTAGAGGAAGTAGTAGACCAATTAACATGTAGTCCACAACACGCTAATTGGTCCATGAACACACACACAAACATAATATGCAGTGACAAGATATAGCTGAAGTCAATGATGTGCCTAAAACCCAAAACCACCACAATGCTCATTAACTCTTTTTGGGAAACAGGCGTCTAAGGAAAATACTGAAAAGTGCTTTGCCTTTCCCCTGGCCATTTGGGACATAGTGCACAGTACTGATTGACAACAAGTATGAATGATTTTTTTGTCTGATTATGCAATGTAGCAAATGCTAAATTGCAAAATAAGAACAAACTGACTGTCCAAATAATAAAATGCACATATGGAAAAAGAAGAGTGACAGCTTTCCATTGCATTAAAGAAGGCCATCAATTCAACTTGGGACAACCCCAGCATTTTACACATCAAGCACCAGACTCCAAAATCAACAACAGCAAGGGGAGGTTCCCACCCCAGCTCTTTCTTTTTCAAAAGATCTGGTGCCTAGTCCTGAAGTTTGCCACTTCCAAGCAGAGTATAAATATCCATTCTGCTTGGTTGCTCATAGTCAATATAAGCATACTTTGCATCATGACATCATCTGTCAGCTTCCAAAAGTCCAAATATTGTGACCCACAATGCAGCAGCCAACATGGTAGACCATCTAACCAAGTCACATTTCCAGTTCCCTCAACCCTATTACAGCTAAAGTCACATAGGTCTGTTCTTCTTAACAGGGTATTGTTTTTTTTTTTTTTTTTTTAGCTATGCTTTAGGTCAATCCAATCGAGATGCTTCTACTGACACAGTTGAAGAACTAAAAGATACCTCAAAACATGGGGCTTCTCAAAATTCAATCATAAATTTTTACCTTTGTTCCTATTATTTTTACTCATGTTGTGTATCAAAATTCTAAATTACAACCTTGTTTATATTTATAACTAAGCAATAGCAATTATAGGCAGTTAACTAAGTTATAATACCCATTTTCTGAAAACAGTGCAATGTTTTCTTTCCTATAGGTTTCTTTCTTCAAATTTTTCTATTATCTTTGTAAGCATAATAGTAATTTCCCCAATGATCCAACCATTATTAGTCTTTCTTTGCCAGTGGTTTTTACTGCTATTTCTAAAACATTAAAGAAATTTTTTATGTGTGAGTATTTTTTATTTATTTTTTTTTTTTGTGTGCTTGAATTGAATAATATGCACAGGCAAAGTTCACTACCCAACTTTATCTTAAATTTTGCCCATGTAATGATAATGCTTCTACCACCCCAACTTTCCCACACTATAAATTAACCAGAGAAATTTAGTTTATATAGTAACACTTCCCTTATCAGACACTTCCTTCTAGCAGATATTTCTCAGATGTATTAGCAGGACATGCTACTTCCCATTAATAAATCCTTTCAAAACTGTCAAGTTGCACAAAGTTGTAGATTAGGAGACAATGCTGCCTAAAATTACTTAGACTGATCCTGCAAAGGATCAGTATTTTTAAGTAATTTTATTGTCCACTAATTTACTAGCAGATGATGCAGTAAAGAGGCAAGATGCTCTTGGAATCTGATTTTACATGAGCTCAACTGAAATTACTTAGACTTACTAATTATTTTCTTTGCTTATTCTGAGGGTAAATGATACTGCTGTACTGCATTTCATTTTCCCGTCTGTTCTTGGCTAAAATGAGTAAAAATTGGCGTTGTCCTGCCCGTTGCAGAAAGAGGATTTAATGCTATAAAAGAAATTAACTAAGTGTAAGAGCTGTATCAAAAAAAAATAAGAGTTGAGCTGAGAAATTTAAATGTTGATAAGACAAGTCTCAGGACATAATAAAAAGAGAACAATCTTTTAAAATTTGCCTTAACAGTAAGTTGCCCAAGTACTGCACTACTTTAAAATATATAGCACTCCTAAAAGGCTAATCTGTTATTTATTTAAAAGTTCATCAACAACAATGTAATTTACCTTTTTACAATGCCATTTGTTTGAAATAGTGTGATAACAGTGCAAATTGCAAAGGCAAAGTTCATTCTGCTGTGGGTATTATGACCATTTCATTACATATGCAACTCGAGGGCATCATACATCTTCTACCATACATAATCTTGAGTGCAACACCGATTTGCCCAATCGGTTAATTTTGGTTTGGAAAAGGAGATTATTTATCTACTGACAATAATCTGTGTGAAGCACATTTCATGGAATTAAGAAAGAAGCAGTACATTAATGGTTTCCGAGGATCAGCCCAAAACTATAAAAGTTGTCTTCAACACCATGATGACATTAGACTAAAGCTATTCAATCTAAAATTTGATTATTTTTCATTAAATAATGCAATCAGGAAAATTTATTTACTCATTTTTGTGATATGTTTATACTACTTGTAAAATATATTGTCCTGCCCATTCCATTAGCCTGATGCTTCTCAGTAACGGACATCATAGTGTACACCATTCATGTCAATCACTGGGAAGTTCACAGTTATATTATTTAGCTGCAGCCCCCCTATATTCATCCTTGGATTAAGAGAAAATCACCAAGGAATGGAGAAGTGCAAATGTATCCCCAATTCACAAAGAAGGATCTAAGGGTGACATGAGTAATTACAGACCAGTTAAAATTGTTCCGGAGAAAATAATGGAGTCACTAGTTAAAGATGCATCGCAGGATCATCTAGACAAGACTGCAGCAATACAGACACAGCATGGGTTTATTAAAATTTGATTATTTTTCATTAAATAATGCAATCAGGAAAATTTATTTACTCATTTTTGTAATGATAAGGTCTTATACTTGAGGTGTATAAGGTGTCAAGACCTTATACTTGAGGTGTATAAGGTCTTGAATGAGTTGAGCACACTGTATTCTGATGGGATTCTTCCGCTTGCTCAGAAGATAATATCCAATCAAATTTGTCAGTCTTGTCTGACAAATTTGATTGGATATTATGATGTGGTTACAAAGGAACTAGATGCAAAAAATAATTTTCATATATCATATATTTGGATTTGAAGCTTTTGACGCTGTTGCATATGGAAGATTACTGTACAAATTGGAGCACTATGGTATCAAGGATAAGCTGCTACAATGAATAAAAGAGTGGCTGAGTGGGAGAAGACAGAGCGGAAATCAATGGAAGCTGCTCTTCTTGGACTAATGTTATTAGTGGAGTCCCATAGGGTTTGGTGTTAGGTCAATGGTTGTTTTGTATATTTATCAATGATATTGATGAAGGTATATCAGGCTTAATGACCAAGTTTGCAGATGATACAAAGGTTGGCAGGGTTGTTAATAACAGTAATGGCAGTGTGCTACTGCAACAGGATCTAGAAAGTTTGGGCAGATGGGCTGAGAAGTGGCAACTGAAGTTTAACACTGACAAATGCAAAGTACTGCAATGGGTAGAAGTAACCCCAGAGAAATGTAACCAACTGTGTGGTAGAAAATGAAAAAGACCTGGGAGTGATTGTGCAGTTAGATATGAAGTTTTCTGAGCAATGCAGACAGGTGTCAGAGTAAGTCATGGGATATTGTTAATGCTATACAGGGATTTTGCTAGTTGGAAAAAGGAGGTGATCGTCCCTTTGTATAAGGCAATGGTCAGGCCACTCCTTGAGTGTACTGCGTACGGGTCTAGAGGCCATATTTTAGGAAGGATGTAGAGTTGCTTGAGTGTGTACAGAGAAGGACAACAAGATTGGAGATTGGAACGAAGGGGGTCCTCTTACCAAGAAAGGCTTAAGTTCTGCAAATCGCAACAGCTGGAGACTAGGCAGCTGTGAAGTGTCTGATTGAGGTGTATAAGGTCTTGAATGAGTTGAGCACACTGTATTCTGATGGGATTCTTCCGCTTGCTCAGATTATGAACCTGAGGGGGCATAAATTCAAATTGAGAAAAGACAGTTGTAGAATAGATGTGCAGAAATTTTCCTTTAGCCAGTGGGTGGTTAACTGCTGGAACAAGCTTCCATCTGTCGTTGTGGAAGTTGATAGCTTCAATAAATTCAAGGAGAAACTGGACAAACTTTTATAGGGAATGGTTGTGTGAAATTGTTTTTATTGTTTTTGGCTGATACTACATAAGCTCATATGCTTGCTTTCTTGCATCACATGCTTTTATTACTATTATTGTCAGTTTCAGTGTTACCTGCTAATTTCATAAAATAAATCTAGTTACCCTAATTCCACTTGTTCACCATTTAAGCTTCTAGCACTGATACCTCGGACAGTTATTAGCATTAGTAGAGGCATTTGATGCAAGAAAGCAAGCTTATGCAGCACCAGCCAAAAAAAAAAAAAAAATAAATAAATAAATAAATAAAAATAACCACTTCCACTTCACCCCTCTGTTCGTTCGAAATACCTGTCCAGCTGAGCCTTAAACTTATTTAGGCTATCAACTTCCACGACAAGGGATGGAAGTCTATTCCACCAACCAACTACCCACTGGCTAAAGGCAAATTTCCTCACATCTATCCTACATCTGTCTTTTCTCAATTTGAATTTATGCCCTCTCAGGTGATTATTCTGAGCAAGAGGAAGAATCCCATCAGCATTGAGCATGCTCAAACCATTCAAGGCTTTATACACCTCTATCAGATCACCTCGCTGGTGCCTAGTCCCCAGACACTGTAATTTGCAAAACTTAAGCGTTTCTTCCATTCACTAATCTTGTTGCCCTTCTCTGTACTCGTTCCAGCATCTCTACATCCGTCTTGAAATGAGGCCTCCAGACCGGTATACAGTACTCTAGGTGTGGCCTGACCATTGCCTTATACAAGGGAATAATCACCTCCTTATCCCTGCTAGAAAAATTCCTATATATCATCGACAATACACCATGAGCTACTCTTGCAGCCCGTCTGCACTGCTCAGAAAACTTCATACCTGCCTGTACAACCACCCCCAGGTCCCTTTCATTCTCTACCACTGTCAGTGTAGTACCAGAGTTGATACGTTGATCTGGGGTTGCTGCTTCCCATATGTAGTACTTTACATTTGTCAATGTTAAACTTCATTTGCCACCACTCAGCCCATCTGCTCAACCTTTCCAGATCCTGTTGCAGTAGCATAGTGTCAGTAGTGTCCTTGACAATGCTGCCAACCTTCGTATCGTCTGCAAACTTGGACATTAAGCTGGATATACCATCATCAATATCATTTATAAATACAGAAAACAATAATGGACCCAATACTGAATCCTGAGGGACTCCACTAATAACATTAGTCCACGATGAGTAGTGTCCATTGATTACCACTCTCTGTCTTCTCCCCCTCAACCACCCCTTTATCCCTAGCAGCAATTTGCCTCCAATGCCACACTGCTCCAATTTGTGCAGCAGTCTTCCATGTGCAACAGTATCAAAAGCCTTTCTAAGATCCAAGTATATAATATCAAAGTTATTCCCTACATCCAGTTCTTTTGTGACTGCATCATAGTATCCAATTAAATTGGTCAGGCAAGACTTCCCCTTAACAAAACCATGCTGTGTCCGAGCTATAACTGAAGTCTTGTCTAGATGATCCTGCAGTGCTCCTTTAACCAGTGCCTCCATTAATTTTCCAGGAACAGAAGTTAAACTAACAGGTCTATAATTACTTGTGTCGTCCTTTGTTCCTCCTTTGTGAATTGGGGTCACATTTGCACATCTCCAGTCCATGGGTACTTCACCTGAGTCCAAGGTAAAAAAAAAAAAGGTAAAGTGCAGCCATTATCAACCCACTGCAGGGTGGAAGCCTCCTCAACAATTCATGGTGAGGGAAATGGACCATAATCTGCCACGCTGGCCCAGTGCGGGTTGGCAGATCGACCGTATTCAGCAGTCAGGGGCTTGAACCCCGGTCTATTCAAAGAGCGTGTGCTACTGCACTCCCGCTCCTGCCCACTCGGCTACGGAGTGGATTGAGTCCAAGGAAGCTCTCATAATTATGGCTAAGGGTTTGCTTACTTCCTTTGCTGCCTCCTTTAATATAACTGGATAGATCCCATCCACCACAGGTGCCTTTCTTGTATTTATCTTCAACAATTTCTCCTCCACTTTACTCTCAGTTATTACAAGATTCTCCAGCTTACTGACAGAGTTGAATACACCTCTGGCATTCCCCTCGCTGAATAACTCCTCATGTGTGAATGTCGATGCAAAATATTCATTCAGTTTGTTAGCTACCTGAGCAGGATCATCAAGAGTTGACCCATCGATATCAAATGGATCAATCTGATTCATCCCCTTCCTTCTAGAGTTTACATAAGTAAAGAACTCTTTGCTGTTTTTCTTTGCATCCCTTGCCAAAGATTTCTCGTAATCTGTCTTCGCCTGCCTAACCTCCTTTGTAACTTGGTTACAGATCAACTTGTATCTATCATAGGCTTCTGTGCCATGTGTTAATTTGTATGTATCCCATGCATTTTTCTTCTCTGCCATATGTCTCATTAGTTCATGTGACATCCACTTAGGCCTAAACCTTGAACAATATTTCTTAGTTGGTATGTAAAGCCTAGTAGCTTCCAAGATAAGTTCTTTGAATGCTTCCCATTTTGAATTTGCTGTTGGTAACATCATCAGTTGGTTCCACTGTATAGAATTTAAATACTGTCTCAGTCCATCGTAGTCACCTTTACAAAAGCAATAACTCTTCCCTTTACCCCTAATGGTAGTTACCTCTGAGTAAATCCCACTTCAGCACACTGTGATCACTGCCACCTAGTGGTTCATTTACCTGCAGTTTCTTAATGCATGAAGAATCACTACTGATAATCAAATCAAGAGTATTACTCCCTCTAGTTGCCTCCCGAACATGCTGATGTAGAAAACAATCATCCAATAAATCCACAAAAGCCTTGCTAGTGTGTGAGTGACCAGCCCCCAAATTCCAGTCAATATCTGGGAAATTAAAATCCCCCATTATAAGACTCTCTGATTTACTGGCCCACTATTTCCCCATACAGTTTCCTATTATACTCATCAGAGTCATTAGGCCTATAGCACACTCCTACTCTCAATTTTGATCTCCCAATGCTTATGTCACAACCAAACTGACTCTACACTGCACTGTCCAACAATGTCGACTGGCTTCACTTCCTTGGATTTTATGTATTTCTTAACTAATAGCATATCCCCTCCTCCCTTCCTATTCTGTCCATCCTTTCTGTAGACATTGTACTCCCCAAATTCCAGTTCTGCATTCCTTATATCTGTGTGACACCACGTCTCTGAAATCCCCACAATATCTGCCTTTGATGTTTTGAGCAATACCTCAAATTCATCAAATTTATTTACTAAACTCCTAGCATTGGTGTACATGCAAGTATACATGCACCTGTTCTTTTTCTTAGCTACCCTAACACATCCTATGTGTTTATTTGTACCCCAATGATTCCCAGCAGTCTCTGAAATATCCCGCATCTTATTTTCCAGGCTGCGGCTCATTCCAATAGAAGCAGTGCAAGAATCACTTTCACCTCTGCCAGTGGCTACTGTTAATCTATTAGTCCTTGTATCCCCCAATCTAGCAGTTTTCCGACCCACCTAACACTGCCTCGATAGCATCAGCAAACATTCTTGCACCCTTTCTATTTAAGTGTATCCCATCCCTGTAGAAGCAGTCTCTCCTGTTAACAAGTACAGACGAGGCTGAAAAAAAATTCTACCCCTTTAGCCTTGCACAATCTTTCCAGGGCCGAATTGATCGACAAAGTTATTTCAGTAATATGTTTAGTATTATATATATATTTGTTCTTTGACAGACATAGAAAGCATCCAAATGATATCCCTATCATTATGTCTATTTCTTTATTCTAGAGTCAGCGATGTGGGTGTTGTGACTACGACACTTGCCATGGGTGCAAGGGCAAAAAGTTGTTGTTGTTGCTTGGGTTTTATTGGCGCATTAGCGACTAAGGCTATAATGCGACAGCAAGGGCAAAAAGACTGAATGGCCCGAGTTCATATGATATCATTATGTGAGTAAGGGGCAGAGAGGGGAACATACTCCAAGTAACTGCCTCACTAAAAAAATGCCTGATCCCAGCTGTATAGTAAGACAGTAAACAGGTTTCGGCCTATAATTTATCCAATTTGACTTAGTTACACATTAATAATACATTTCCATTCATTTAATATCTTCCTACTAAAAGTTTATCCTATATAACCCCCCTCCGCTCCCGTCCCGTGAATTATTCGGGTTTTTCAGCATGCACAACAGACAAATCAGACTACAAACACATACTTCCACAGATATATCAAAAATTGACTTTCACATTCATAACATAAATGAAGTTCTCACTTTCTCTCTCTCTTTTACTGGTCAATTTGAGGAGGAAAAAAAACCCTCATTGCTACCCGAAGTGGTTTTCACATTACAAAGTTGAATCTTATAACACAACAGCAATTTGTTATCTGCACTTGAAAATTTTTTTAAATCAATGATACTGTAGTAGGATTTCTGTAAAAATGATTGGATAATTGTTTTCTACATCAGCATGATAGAGGCAACAACAAAAAGCAATACTCCTGATCTCATTATCAGCAGCAACTCTTCATGCATTAAGAATCTGAAGATAATAGAACCACTATGTGGCAGTAATTAAAGCATTCATTCAAGTAATCATAGAAGCTACTAGCTTTTTATACCAATGAAGAAATACTGTTCAAGGCTTAGAATGAATGTCAGATGTGAACTAATGAAACCCATGGCAGAGAAGAAAAATGCACAAGATGCATATAAATTATCAAGTGATACAGAAGCCTATGATAGATATAAACTAGTCTGCAATCAAGTCACAAAGGAGGTTAGGCATATTATGAGAACTCTCTAGCAAAGGATGCCAAGAAAAACAGAAAAGACTTCTTTACTTATGCAAAAACTACAAAGAGGAGGATGAATCATTTTGGCTCAATTCATATCACTGGTTTAACCATTGATTATCCTGCTCAGGTTGCTGACAAACTCAATATGTACTTTGCATCTACATTCACACACAAGGAATTCTTTAGGGAAGAGGAGGCTAGATGTCTATCAAATACTAATGGGGAGCTAAATGATTTTATGATAACTGAAAGGAAAGTGGAAGAGAAATTGAATCATAAAAAAAAAAGCACCTGGCATGGATGGGATCTATCCAATTACATTAAGGGAGGCAGCAAAGGAGATAAGCAAACCCTTAGCCATAATTATAAGAGCATTTTTGAATTCAGGGAGAGGTCCCTATGGGCAAGAGATGTGCAAAAGTATCCATAATTTACAAAGGGCAATCAAAGGATGACTTGAAGTAGAGACCTGTTAGCCTAACTTCTGTTCCAGGAAAAATAATGGAGTCATTGGTTAAAGAAGTAATGCAGAACCATCTAGACAGGAATGCAATTATACTGCAGGCACAGAATGAATTTGTTAAGGAGGTGATCTTGTCTGACCAATCAAGGAAATGGATGCAAAAAATAATTTTGATATCATATACTTGGATTTCAGGAAAGCTCTTGATACTGTTGCACATAAAATACATATACAGTGCTGGGATTTAAGGAAAGCTTTTGACACTGTTGTCTAACCAATCAAGGAACTGGATGCAAAAAATAATTTTGTTATCATATACTTGATTTCAGGAAAGCTTTTGATATTGTTGCACATAAAGGACTGCTATGGATAAAGGTATGGTTGACTGGGAGAAGAAAGAGCGGTTATTAATAGACGCTGCTCTTCGTGGACCAATATTATTAGAGGAGCCCCCCAAGGTTCAGTGTTGGGCCCATTGTTATTTTCAATGTTTATTAATGATACTGGTATATCCAGCTCAATGTCTAAGTTTGCAGATGATATATAGGTTGGCAGGGTGGTTAATGACAGCAGTAACCAAGGTATGCTACTGCAACAAGATCTAGAAAAATTAGGCCAATGGGCTCAGAAATGGCAGCTGAAGTTTAGCATTTACAAATGCAAGGTACTGCATATGGGTAGCAGTAATCTCAGATTAACATACCAATTATGTGGTATTACACTCAGCATAGCAGAAAATGCAAAAAAGATGTTGGAGAGTAACTGTACAGACAGATATGAAGTTCTCTAAACAGTTCAGAAAGGCTGCCAGGGCAGCTCATGGGATTTTGTCAATGATATACAGGAACTCTGCTAGCAGAGGGTAAGGAGGTGATTATTCCTTTATACAAAGCCATGACAGAAATGGCATGGCCATTTCTGTCATGGCCTGCATCTTGTGTACTGTATTGCAGGTCTGGAGTCCTCATTTTAGGAAGGATGTAGACATGCTGAAATGGGCAATGAGAATGGCGATGAGTAAGGCAATGAGTAAAGTAAGGCAATGAGAATGGCGAGGGTTTGTTTGTTTGTTATTTGGTTTTTAGGAGCATTAGCAACTAAGACCATATTGCTCCGGGATATGCGGTGGTCATTCCCTGACCTTTCCACACCCTCCGTATTTGGTGGTGACGGGCTCGACCACCCAATGGTGCCCAATGGCGAGGGGAACAAGGGTGCTCTTACCAAGAAAGGCTTCAGTTCTGCAAACTGCAGCATCCGGAGACTAGGCAACTGCAAAGTGCTCTGTTTGAAATGTTTAAGGCTTTGAATGGATTGAGTAAGCTCAATACTGATGGCATTCTTCCTTTTGTTCAAGTTCAAATTGAGGAAGGATGGTTGCACAACAGAAGTGAGGAAAGTGTACCTTTGGTCAGCATATCGATAGCTGATTGTTGAAACTAATTTCATCTGTTGTTGTGAATGTTGGTAGTTTGAATAAATTCATAGAAGAACTAGACTTACTATTGTTGGAGGGAATGGGCAGGTGATGTTGTAGTTTTTTTTTTTTGCTGATGATGAAAGAAAGCTTGCTTTTCTGCACCATATGCCACTCCTAATACTATGAGCACAATAAAAGTGAAACATCATAGTCATAATAGCAACTTTTTTTTTAATGGAAACATAAAAAGCTCCCAGAATTTTTAACTCCACTGGTTCCTGAATATTTCAAATTAATTTTTTAAGAATTTTCTTATAGGTCAATGGCATAAGCATCTAAAAACAATTTCTTCATAGAAGCAATAGTTATTTTCTAAAAAAAAATTGTTTTCTATTAGCATTCATCCAGTTTTCAGCAGCTAGCATCATACATCACACCCTTATAAAGACACCTTCTTTACAATCATTAGTATAGAATAAAGAAGTGAATGAGAAAATAAGTTTTTTTAAATTCTGATCAAGTATCACTGGTTTGTGCTCAGGGTGTGAGAACTGCACCATGAATTTTATTTAAATATTAGTGGGGAAGGTGTCATACAATATAATAACACAACCTATATCACTACCCCCAAGCATAAGAAAAAGGCATGGGGAATACTTCAGTACCTGTTTATAGAGAAAATGTATGCATTAATTTGATATGAATTTAAATCCATTAGTGCCAAATTTCATTTAGCAACTAGGTGGCCACAAAAGCAAATGCACCATATCAAAAATTGCCCTTATGTCTATAACAAAGCTACCACTCATTCCAAATGCATTCTGCAAGAGCATGCTTTTTACAATAATAAATGAATATGGGAGAAATGTTTGCCAAGAGACCGGCGGAATTACTTAGCAAGTACAGGTCACTGTTGAAAAAAAGCCGTGAATTAGGGTTGAATTTGAAAGTGTCTGCAATTCTGCCCAGACACGATAGGAGGGAGTATATGATGAGAGCCGTGTCGATCAATTCGGCCCTGGAGGGATTGTGCAAGGCTCAAGGGGTAGAATTTTTTTCAGCTTGGACTGTACTTGTTAACAGGAGAGACTGCTTCTACAGGGATGGGATACACTTAAATAGAAAGGGTGCAAGAATTTTTGCTGATGCTGTCGAGGCAGAGTTAGGTGGGTCGGAAAACTGGTAGTTGGGGGGGGATACAAGGACTAATAGATTAACAGCACTGGCAGAGGTGGAAGTGATTCTTGAACTGCTTCTATTGAAATGAGCAGAAGCCTGAAAAACAAGATGAGGATATTTCAGAGACTGCTGGGAGTCATTGCGGTACAAGTAAACACATGGGTTGTGTTAGGGTAGCCAAGAATAGAAACAGGTGCATGTATACCTGCGTGTACACCAATGCTAGGAGTTTGGTAAATAAATTTGATGAATTTGAGGTATTGCTCAAAACATCAAAGGCAGATATTGTTGGGATATCAGAGACGTGGTGTCACACAGATATAAGGAATGCGGAACTGGAATTTGGGGAATACAATGTGTATAGAAAGGATAGACAGGACACGAGGGGAGGAGGGGTTATGCTATTAGTTAAGAAACACAAAGTCCAAGGAAGTGAAGCCAGTCGACATTGATGGACAGGGCAGTGTCGAGTCAGTTTGGTGTGACATAAGCATAGGGAAATCAAAATTGCGAGTAGGAGTGTGCTATAGGCCTAATGACTCTGATGAGTATAATAAAATATTGTACAGGGAAATAGAGTGGGCCAGTAAATCAGAGTCTTATAATGGGGGATTTTAATTCCCCAGATATTGACTGGAATTTGTGGGTTGGTCATTCGCACACTAGCAAGGCTTTTGTGGATTTATTGGATGATTGTTTTCTACATCAGCATGTTCGAGAGGCAACAAGAGGGAGTAATACTCTTGATTTGATTATCAGTAGTGATTCATCATGCATTAAGAATCTGCAGACAAATGAACCACTAGGTAGCAGTGATCACAGTGTGTTGAAGTGGGATTTACTCAAGGAGGTAACTACCATCAGAGGTAAAGGGAAGGGTTTTTGTTTTCGTAAAGGCGACTATGATAGTCTGAGACAGTATTTAAATTCTATACAGTGGGACCAACTGATGATGTTACCAACAGCAAACTCAAAATGGGAAGCATTCAAGGAACTAATCTTGGAGGCTACCAGGCTTTACATACCAACTAAGAAATATTGTTCAAGGTTTAGGCCTAAATGGTTGTCAGATGAACTGATGAGACATGTGGCAGAGAAAAAAAATGCATGGGATACATACAAATTAATGGGTGACATGGAAGCCTATGATAGATATAAGTTGGTCTGTAACCAAGTCACAAAGGAGATTAGGCAGGCAAAGGCAGACTACGAAAAATCCTTGGCAAAGGATGCAAAGAAAAACAGAAAAGAGTTCTTTACCTATTTAAACTCAGGAAGGAAAGGGATGAATCAGATTGGTCCACTGGATATTGATGGTTCAACAGTTGAGGATCCTGCTCAGGTGGCTAACAATCTAAACGAGTATTTTGCATCTACATTCACGCATGAGGAGTTATTCAGGAAGGAGAATGATGTAGGTAAAGTAAACATTGGCAGTGAGCTGGATGATTTCATAATAACTGAGAGGAAAGTGGAGGAGAGATTGTTGAGGATAAACATAAAAAAGGCACCTGGGGTGGATGGGATCTATCCAGTTATATTAAAGGAGGCAGCAAAGGAAGTAAGCAAACCCCTAGCCATAATTATGAGAGCTTCTTTGGACTCAGGGGAGGTACCCATAGACTGGAGATGTGCAAATGTAACCCCCAATTCACAAAGGAGGATCAAAGGCTGACACAAGTAATTATAGACCTGTTAGTTTAACTTCTGTTCCAGGTAAATTAATGGAGGCACTGGTTAAAGAAGCACTGCAGGATCATCTAGACAAGAATTCAGTTATAGCTCAGATGCAGCATGGTGTTGTTAAGGGCAAGTCTTGCCTGACCAATTTGATTGGATACTATGATGTAGTCACAAAAGAACTGGATGCAGGGAATAACTTTGATATTATATATTTGGATCTTAGAAAGGCTTTTGATACTGTTGCACATGGAAGACTGCTGCACAAATTGGAGCAGTGTGGCATTGGAGGCAAATTGCTGCTATGGATAAGGGGATGGTTGAGTGGTAGAAGACAGAGAGTGGTAATCAATGGACACTGTTCATCGTGGACTAATGTTATTAGTGGAGTTCCTCAGGGTTCAGTGTTGGGTCCGTTGTTGTTTTCGGTGTTTATGAATGATATTGATGATGGGATATCAAGTTTAATGTCCAAGTTTGCAGATGATACAAAGGTTGGCAGGGTTGTTAAGGACACCACTGACGCTATGCTGCTGAACAGGATCTGGAAAGGTTGAACAGATGGGCTGAGAGGTGGCAAATGAAGTTTAACATTGACAAA